>NW_023458565.1:2920496-2961981 GCF_013731165.1 Rhagoletis pomonella | reverse complement strand
CCTTTTTAAATGTGCAAATATTTATAATCGGATACAGTTTTGGCAGTAAGAATTTTCTACTTTACTTTCTCTTTTACTTTTTTCTGTATCAAAAAGTTCAATCTTTGTAATGGACACCTCACAGGTACATACATATGTACATATGTAGGTATTTATGTGCATATATTGTCCAATACCTAAATTATACATGTATGTCGACTTGCGCAAAAGTTGCTTTGGCATTGTGTGCCACTGCTCAGTAATTCCAATAATATGTAAGTTATTTTTGTGATATTTTTGTTTTGCTGCTGCTGGTTTTATACTCGTAAGAAGCCCCTCACACACATCCAACATGGATTGACATGGAAAATTATGGTCTCCATGCATGCAGCGCAATTTTGAGAAACTCTTCGATGTGGCATATAAAAACAAATAATTTTTAAGCAAAAAACAAAACCGACTTCAATTCTCATATAAATATTTAGGGATACCGTTAATTGTTCATGATCCAATGATTGGATCTAAACCAGATTATTATGGGACCAGCTCCGATACACTACCTTTCGATGCAAAAACAATTATCAAAATCTGTTGACGTGGTCCAAAGTTAAGCAAAAAAAAAAAACCGACTTAAAAAAAATATATATATATCTATATATTTCATGATCCAATGATCGGATCTAAACCAAATTAGTATGGGACCACCTCTGAGACACTACCTTTCCGTTGCAAAAATGCGGTAACATACATAAAAAAAAAATAAAAAAAAAAATATTCCGACGAACTGATAACCTCCTCCTTTTTTGGAAGTCGGTTAAAAATATATTCCGCCGAACTGATAACCTCCTCCTTCTTTGGAAGTCGGTTAATAAGCATAAAAGTGACTATTTTTAGTTCATGCAGAAACCAGATTTAATATAACTATTTTGTGGCATTGTCATTTGTCATTGCTTGTAGTAGTTCCTCCATCATTGATGGTATTATTTTTTACCAACGTCGTACACTCTTCTGTACTAATAAGTATGTAGATCAATGCAGAGAATTCGCTTGGAACAATGTAAAACCAACGAATTAAATATTTTCGCATGAATTCAATTTAACGGATTCATTTCAGCAGTTGTGCATAACTAGATCGGTTAGTATCGTAGAATAACTTCAAGTGAAGACACACCTAAAGCATGATTTCACAAATTCACAATATTCAATAAATGAAAACCCTTTAAGTAAGCTTAAAAATTTGAGAAAATTAAGTATTTATTATACCAAGTTACATTTGAACTCAATTAACCCAAATCGTAACTGAGGCTGTCAGTTTATTTGACCCAAATATGTCAAATGGTTTCTACAAACTTGACACGCCTACACGGAAATTACCAAATTGTCTCGTTGGCATACACTCACAGCTTGGCAGTGGCTTTCAAAAATATTTATGTTATAATAATAATTTCATTGATTTTAGAATTAAATTAGAGCAAGCCATATTTGTGGATAGCACAGAAGGCTGTAGGTAGGGCTGAGATATGTATGTATGTAGGTCGACGAACTACGTACGTACTCGAACATGTGGGTACATAGCATAGACATGTATGAGTACATATCGCACGCAAAAACAAAAACAGTCACAACTCAAAATATCGCAAATGTTCAGCAGAGGCAAAAAACTGTTGATGCTGAGCAAGCGATATTTTTTTTCCAGTTAAATGCGGTAATGATGAAGAAGAGATTTTCGTGCACATTAGAAATATGGTGAGTGAACTATTTTATGGCGAAAATTAAATTTTGAGAAATTTTGAGTTGTGACTGTTTTTAACTTAGGGTACGATATGTATATGTACAATGTTGAAAATATATATATGTAAATAGTGAAGAAACACTTTACCATTTTTCCCAGTTTCGCTTTCGTTTATTTAATGTCTATTACAATTTTTTTGCTTGAAAGTGTAGCTCGTAATCTAACAAAAAACATATAAGTCAAAAGTTCCAACTATGTACAAAAATTAGCAAAATATAGAACATAATTCTGAAATTTAACAAATCGTTAAAGCAAAAACTTCTAATTGATCTTAAAAGATCCTCAAATTTTCTATGAGTTTTTTTAAAATATGAACTTTTGAACTTTGAAAAAAAAATCTAAATTAAAAATAAACTAAAATTGAAAATTTCAGCATCCTCTAAGAGAAGTTGAAGGCACTGCATAAAAAAATTATTTCCACAATTTTTGTAAGTTTTTGCTTTGATTTTTGTTTTTTTTAATTGAAAATTTTGTAATTTTTTCGGAATTTGTGATGTTTAGAATTGTGCATAACTTACGAAAAAAAATATATATTTTCCCTTCGTAGCAATGCGTTATGATAAAAGAAGAATTTGGACCAAAATTCAACGCAATCAAACATGTTCGATCACAATCATTGCACTATGGGCAGCAGTTCGTTAAAAGTGGCGACAAAGATTCATCTAAATTTTGAGCTTTTTAATTAGATTTCGTGGAAATATTTTCAGTGCAAATTTTAGGTAGCTAGGAATTACCGTTGATTTTTGGATATTTTTTTTTTTTGTGGAAAATGGTCGAACATACTTTTATGGAAGAAAAAGTGTGAAAAATTGCCAAAAAACCACGGTACAAATTTGAGGGGCTACAAAATTGAATACTCAAAAAATTTAAAGAAAGAAATGATTAATTAAAATTTAGGGGGCTACAAAATTTAATACTCAAAAAAATTAAAAAAAAAAACTGATTAAAAAGTTCGTCGAATTTTTATAAATGTTCTACAAGTCTCTTACCTATTTACAATCTCGACAACGTATGTGTATATATATCGTATGCGTGTAGATATGTATAAAATGCCAAACAATGCCTGTATAGAGTTGCCATATACTTGTATTTTACATGCCATTTAGTAATTTCTAAAGGAAGCAATTTTGCGCATAAAATCTTTTGATTTGAAGTACCGAAACAGACTTGACAGCCAAAAAATCACAGAATATGTATAAATTGAATGTGATTTATGAAGGAGTGGTTGTAGTTTCGTCTGTGTAGTATCGTAACTTAATAACAAAAACGAAAGAAAAAAAACAACAACATTAACCACTTTTACGATGCAATCTGAATTGCGGGCCGATAGCAACAATTTGAAATTGCTGAAGTAGAGTGTGATCCAAAGATGTGGTAGCATGTCAGCAACATGCATTCATAACTTACAAATTACATACTCGTACATGCATAGGTACTCAAATGAACGGAGACGTCAACAATAAGCTGCAAATATATGTACATATGTACATCTCTATCTTTGGTTTGTTTTGAATGAGAAATAAAAAAAAAATAAAAAAAAATCACGCTTGAGATATCTGTCTTTGTCAAAAACATAAACGAATTTCGAAGGACGGAAGGATACTACGCACTGACATAGCTGATATGATACGACTACGACATGACATGGCATGTAGTGTGTATTTGTGCTACCGCATTTCTAGTATCTACATTTCGGCTATTGGAAGGTGTTGTTCATGCGAAAGAGAAATTACTTGATTGCAGTCAAAATGATGAGCGTCGCATGGACGACAGACAAAGTGTAGACATCAATCAGGGCACAGATGAGATTGTTGGCATATTTTATGTACCTACAAGTACATGGAAATGTAAGGGATATCAACAGCACACTGCCAAACCTACTTGCGTAGATACAGATGATAGGGAGATTGCATACATATACATACATATGTACATGCATATGTATGCCCAGTGGGAAAATGTAATGTATACTAATCGAAAAAAATAATCAGTAAAACAGCCCTTTTCACATTCGGACATGCATTTTTTCCCCCATGGCGATGTCCTAAGAAAAGGGTGGCATTCAATTTTGCATTACCTAGTATCAAGAAATGAATGTGATTTAATATGAAATTTTTGGGTCTTTTTGTATAAATTACAATGCTGATTACATAGTCAACAGTAATAGAATCGAGAACTCAAAAAAAAAACATTACACTATTTATCACGCAGGTAATGCATTACCACATTTCCGACTGGGTGTATGTATAACTAATAATGTCGCGTATATTCACTTTAATAAATAAATAAATATTTGGCTCTCTCACTTTTGCTAAGTTTTTCGCCAGGGATTCGAAGGATAAGTCGAAAATAAAAATGTAGAAATAGAAATATCTAAGTTAAAAAACTTTTTAAATTTCGAAATCATGTCTTGCCAAAACGAAAAATTTCGAAAGCCTATCCTGCCGAAATGGAAAATGTCGATAAACAATGTAAAGTGTTTTTAAATTTCTTTGTTAGGTTAGATTAGATTATTGTGGAGGACCCCACAATGGGGGACTCACTTAGACATTGATTAAATTGTCCATTGTATTACCGTATTTGAACGGTAACTACAGGTTCTTTGCGTTATACTTAGAGAAGCGCTGGGTCCACTCCGGAGAGCTTTTCGGTCTAGCCAATGTCGGGCAGCTGAGAAGGAAGTAATGAGATTGATTGATTTGCCTACTAAAGCAGACCATAAACCGATTTTAATCGCCAGGTGAAACGCCTGACAAGTGGGCAGATGCTCCACATGATCTTACTCATACTTACTTACTTAAAAGTATAATCGAGATTAGAATCGGAAGAAGAGCTGCAGGACGTAGCGTAAGGGAAGTTTATTTATAATATGAAGGCTGGTAATCGGCCGAAACCTCGGTGGAATAAATAAAATCTTCTAAATAATTCAGTTTTTTTTTTTGAAAACGAGTTTAAGAAGAAATTTGCTTTAATAATATTTTATTTTAATACTGAATCTATTTTTTAAAAGTTATTAAAATCGACCCCAAACCCCTACAAAAGTAATTTAATTTAATTTGATATACCCTATATTATATTTAGGTATAGATATGTCCTTAAATGCTTGTGTAGCAGAATTTCCATTGCCAATCTGTGAACTTGTCACGAATATGTTTTTGTGTGACATTACACTGATTTATACTTAGTAACAATTGACAAGAGGTAGACAGACACCTATGCTATGGTATAAAACGTAAAAGGCTATCGCTACGCCACAAGAACAAGCATGGGTGGATATGTATACGTGCTTGTGTATGCGCTGATGTATACGCCTCCGTATCATGCATTGTGTTGAAGCGTGTAGTTATGTATGTAGCTACTCATGCCCAGATGTGCAGTTGGCTAAATCAGGACGGAAATGTGCGTGAAAGACATGCTCAATGTTATTATGTATATGTACATTAGGGTGGTAAAAAAAAAAAAGTAAAGTCGGAATTTTAATGCTCTCACCCCCTAGGATTGTTCTACATCGAAAAAAATTATACCCCTGTTTTTTTTTATTTTGAAATCAAAAAATATTTAGAGCTCGCTCAAAGCGCTCAAAGTTTTCCATGTATTTTATATGGGGAAAAACATGTTTTCGTAGAAATTGTATGGAATGCTTGAAAATCAATATTTTTCGATCAGAAAACTCTCGTCCTCTTCAGAAGACTTTCAACAATAAACCCCAATTTTTACTTAAACAATTTTTCATAGGCCCTTTAAAAGCTTCAAAAAATGCAATGGGGGATTCATAAAAATCGCTAGTATTAAAAAATTGTAAAATAAACATTTGGGTATTATTACTAGAAGTCTCCTGAAGAGAAATATTGATTTTCAAGAATTCTACACCCTTTCCATGAAATTTTTTTTCTTTTTGATATAAAATACATGGACAACTTTGAGCGCCTTGAGCAAATTGTGAATATTTTTTGATTTGAAAATAAAAAAGGGTATAATTTTTTACGGTATAGAATACTAATTCTAGGAGGTGAGAGCATTTACGTTCCGACTTTAATTTTTTCACATGCATTTTTGGACCACCCTAATGCACATACATTCATATCGTGAAATTTTGCTTACATATGTGTATATGAAAACAGAGACCTTAAGAAATGCTGACATTTTCGAAGAGACGGGTACTCATGTACATACATATGTACATATGTATGTAGGTTTGTATCTTCTTTTAGTCACTCATACGCCATGCTGTACATGATCATTTTTATACCCGAGCGCACTTGTGCACAAGGGTATATTGGGGCGTATTCTTGTTTTCGTACGAATCGAAAATATTGAAATTTTCCTATCCTATGTGGAGTATGAAAGTTTTGGAAAATGGGCGTGGCACCGCCCACTTATTTATTTATTTATTTATTTACTACTACACTAGAAGAGTACAACATTAATTTAGAACTATTAGAAATAATTCATAAAGCTGAAAATAGGAATTCAAAAGATTTAAAAAAGCTGTCTTTGGGATTGAAAAGTCTACCTCGACTACATTATTCATGGCATTAAATTCACGAATGGCACGATAAATCGGGGCATTACTGGCATAATTTCCTAGCTAAAGGGTATGTTACAGACTTCCTACTTTATTATTCGCGAAATTACATGTTCGCTCATTCAACGAATAGTTTGTTTAAATTTTGGACTTTTTAGAGTGTAATATAGCTGCTGTGGTGTGCGTAAATTTACTACAAAAGTGTGTACAAGCTACAAAATACACATCTGTTGTTTGACTTCATACGTTGAATTGTGTAAAGCCGCAAACAAAAAGGATTTTTACACACGAAAATGCGTAAACGATAAAAATACATATTCATCGTGTAAATTTACCAAAAAATTTTAAAAATAAACAAAAATATACTCGGTTTATAGTCGCATTTTTAAAAAAAAATTTTAGAGTGTATACCAGTTTAAAATTCAGTTGCGCGAACTATGCAAGAATATTTTATTTCCAATTCGATACATATCCAGTTTTAAATACGTTCACATTTCACCAATCAATATACAAAATTGCATTGAAAACTTTTCTCGTCTATCATATTTTTCTAAAATTTTGAGTAAAAGCAAGCATGCACGTTTTCAGTATCACACAAAGTTGTTCAACTTTATACGTACACATACACGACACGTAAGCATGTATATGTGAACCCATTTCGTTAACTAAAAATATAAAGCCAACTAGTGGCTAAGTGGGCAGGGCAACACATTATATCGAATTGTGTAGCGCGAAATATAGAGCACTTATTTGTTTTGCCTTGGCAATGGTAACTATTTACATACATATGTGCATACGAACATAGGTACATACATATGTGCATTGGATTCCGCAGGAAAATCGACTACTTGTGAACTAGAATGCTACCAGTATGCATTTCAGCCCAATTAGTTTAGTTAGAGTTTTACTGTAATTATCAAATTTTGTTTTTTTTTTAAGAAAAATATAAATTTTTTTAATTTTTATGTTACAAGTATGTATATTTGTATTTATATAAGTTTTTCTCAAATGAAATTCGATGTTCGAATTTGTAGTTTATATTTAAATTGAAATAATTATATTAACTGTCATTAATTTAGTTTGAAAAATCTATGTCAGCTCCAAACGGATTCGAACCTGCGATCTCAGAACCAGAACCGGTAGTCTTCATGCGATGCTTCAGCCGACATTTGTAAGAAATGCAATTAATTGCATTATATTTTTGGTTTTGACAGTTCGAACGCAGATGGCGCTGAACGTTTGAGGTGTTTAAAATTGTCGCTTTAGCTCATAATGGTGCTCTTCTTCTTTATTGGTGCGGTAACCGCCTAAGCGATTTTGTCCAAAATAGCACGCCAGTCATTTCTCTTGTGTGCAATACACCAGCATAGGCATGACAGTGATCGGACTGTGTGGTAGAATTTGGAAAAAAATGTGGTAGATTTAAAAAAAATGTAGTAGATCTCAGGTTTTGGATCAAACTTTGTACAAAAATTAAATAAATTCTGTAAGGTTTCACCTAAATTGCAAACTTTTTAATAAGACTAAAAAGAAAATAATTTTAGTATAACAAAGTGCAAGATTGAAGTTGCTAAAAATTGCGCTGAGTTTTGGCAATTTTTTTCCTGAACAGTGTAAAGCGGTTCCTTCCATATCAAGATATTTTTCGAACATACATTTGTTTGCAACCTTGCGGAGTGCTGCCAGCGTTTCTTTTTATCACATCCCGATGTAGCGAACAAATGTGGCACGTTACAGAAACCGCTACTTGGGTTTTGCCGATTTTGACAATTCTCAAGTAAATGTAAACAACGCCTCAGAAACTTTAGATGCACTGAAATTTTCGCAGTTTTTTTAATTTTCACTATTAATTCTTTTTATAAATCATATATTTTAAAATTTAACATAATGAAACCACGTTTCCTGTCGAAAAATTTATAATTGAGCAAATTTACTATTTTACAGTTTATTTTATCCTCCCATTCGGCTTTGTTTACTTTTACTTGAGAAATTTCATCGCAAACGGAAATGCGGAATCTTGTATTATATCATTCTTGTTACCGTATAGTGTTTAGTGTTGGACAGTTTTTGCACTTAAAATTAAGAAAATTTTGTCGAGCAAAAATAAACTAGGAACTCAAAAACGCGAATATGTGGTAGATTTCAAACTTTGTGTGGTAGACATGGTAGATGCTCAAAAAAGTGGCAGATCTACCACAATGTGGTGGAAGTCCGATCACTGCTTATAGAGTGTGATCTTTGTACGACGAGAGAGGACTTTACTTCTCAATTGGCTACTCAGTCCGAAGTAGCACTTGTTGACAAGAGTGATTCACCGTTGCATTATTGTTAGTGTTAATTAAATAAGCGAAGGCGTCGACTTTTTCCAACCTGTAACTGTCAACAGTGACGTGTGTGCCAAGACTCGTATGCTCTAACTGTTTGTGTGATGACAGGAGATACTTCGTTTTGTCCTCGTTCACCACCAGACCTATTCGCTTTGCTTCTATCTAATTCCGAGAAGGCAGAACACTGTGATAAATTAACCGGAGAAGAAATGTCCAGCGAACTCAAAACCGATTAGTATTTTTAATAATATCTGCTGAGCAAGCCGTTCAGTCCATTTAATTCAACGAATTCGATCGTTACATGTTCTAACAGTTATGAATTGATAGCTTTCTTAACAATTTTTATATGGAAACTTCAAATTGTAATAGTAATTACTAGTTTTTTGTTACTTCTTAAACATGGAAAATTATGATTTCATATGAAATATAACATAATACGAATTTGTTGCCAACCCGGATTATTTGTCAAGATTTTTTTTTCCCAAAAAGGTATAACTAAATAGTAGGGACGAGTTAGATCTTCATTCCTTTACCAAAAAGTAATGTAAGGGATCCCTTAAGGATCTACTAAAAGAGAAGCCGCGCATACTCGTGCCAAAAAGAGTGGCGGCCATTTTTATTTCACTAGACCGAATTTAGCAGCTGTTCCAAATAACATAAAGTGTATTATAATATTAAAGATTAATGTAATTATTTCTATATTGAGCATTATATGATTTATAAGATGTGTCTTAGAAAAGCTGAAGTCAACTTTCAAAGATCCAATAACGAATTCAATACGGCGTCCAAGAATTTAAAAAATTAAAGAATTTTCATGAAATTTGGTATGGTATTTGGTATTGGTTCTTAAGTTCGCTCATTACAAATTTTTGAGCTAGTTTTTGAAGATTCGAAATGCAAAATCCAATATGGCGTCCGAAATTTCCAAAAATTCAAACCTGAATAACTTTATTTAACAATGAGAAAACTGAGGTATAAAATAAAGAATAGAAAAAATCTGAAAAAATCTGTTAGGACCTAGATCAAATTATTTGAGCTGAACATATAGCAGACGACCCCAACTATTCCTGATTTATAAGTATAATTACTGTTTTTATTTCATAATTTGATCATAAATTCCTTTTAGATATCGTCGGTGATGCTGCAAAACTTATTACCTCTGGTGCTTAATTGATATGTTATCTGTATCTGATTGCTTCTGGCAATCGTTCATCTTTATCAGCCAAAGGTAGACAGTTTTGTCATTCGTTTATTAGGGTGTAACGATTGGCAGATGCATTCCGGTGCAAGTAAGATACCATCTAAATGTCAATGGTACTAATAGACGATCTATCGTTTTGAAGTATCAGCGACGATATGTTAAATTTTTGCTTATGGCTTTATTTCACTTTCCCCATGGAAATGAAGCCATATGGCCTTATTTCTCCATGTGAAGTGAAATAAAGCCATATGGCGTTATTTCCTATGGCTTTATTGCACGGCACCGTTACACAGAGGGTAAGAACCTATAGTTTTAAGCCGGCTTCGAACGGCGATTGTATTTTTATGAGAAGCTGTTTTTTTGTCTTATTCTCTGATCTTGGTCGGAAACTGGGCTCGAAATCAGGTCCAGTTGGAAAAAATTAGGAAATTTTTTATTACAGAAAAAACTCGAATGTTTTCTTTTCGAGGGCAAATACAAAGCCTAGGACGAACACGAAGGCGATTAGAAAAACAAAGACGAACGTGAACACAAAGACGAGCTTGAAGGCGAATGCGAATGCGAATGCAGAGACGAAGACTTCGAGCGCGGTTAACTACGAACGTGTAAGTAGCGTAGAGGTGCGTAGAAACATATCAAGAGTGCTGCTGAGATAGAGAGAGAGAGAGAAGCAACGTCTACGTCACGGTCATGCGGTGGTGAGTTTTTGTTAACACGCAGATCCCATAAGATAGATCGTGTCAGCTAACACGTTCTCTGTTTTTGCGTCCGTGGGTAACTGCGCTTTAAGGCGTTCAAATACGCAGATGAATACGAAGACAACTACGACTGCCTTTACCATTATCATTACAATTAACAATTACATTACAATTACCATTACCATTACAATTAATATTACCATTACCGATAACATTACCACTTATTTATTAGCTGATGGTTAATAAGGGTCTGGTTTTCTGTTGCTATTTACTAATATTAAATATTTTGTATTTGTATTAATTTAATATATTGAATTGAATAAAAATCAACAATCAGTTCGTACGTCTAAACTTGTTTTAATATTTGCACTTGAAACTATTATATACATACAAACAAATATATATTAAAAAATCAAAGGTATTTATACAAGGTTTGTTAATTTCCCAAAGCTTTAAATGTGATTACTTAGAATCAACAGCAAATGAAAAGAAATTACAAAAACAAAATTTTTTTGCCAAGGAAGTAAATAGTACATGATTATTCCAACAGCACTAGGTTCAATTACTCTTATTTTTTAACCAAACGGAACATTTATTTTTTCTTAAAAAGTTATTCTTAATCACTTTATTCAGAATAGCTGCTGAGGAAGTGAAATTCTTTCCATGCTTGCAATTTAACATTAATCAGTTGATTCCCGGATCACCAACCACAACAATATAAACTTAATCGAAGAAACCAGAAATTGAGAATTTTCCACTTGAATCTGCATTTGACACTCAGCTAGTTATGTATGTAGGTATGTACTTGTATGAACATAAATATAATGATTCGAGTGAAAATATGCTCTTGGCAAAAATATACGATTGCCAGTTCGTTGAGAGAGTTCTGACAAAATGACATGGAAAAACTTTTAGCAAATTAAATAATTGATTATCTGATGGCTGCATTAAAAAAAGAGCAACAACTATTAAAATAAGCAAAAGTAGATGCTAAGCTGATGATGAAAGTGATGCCATTTGTAATTTTCCATCTACGCACTATTGAAAGCTGCCTAAATTACTTGACCGAATTTCTTTGCTTACTCAATCATAACAACAATTCATATTTAAGAGCTGCTCGCAACCAAACTAAACTCAAGTTATTTGCAGTCTTTGTTTTTCTACACCAAACACAAATAAAATTACTTTTTAATTGAAGGCTGCGATTGACTAACTGAGTAAATCTCTTTAAAAATTTATGATATTTACTTTTAACTGCTTGCCACATTTTACTTTCTTTCTGTCAATAAATAAGAGATTCACAAGCCTCTTATTTTTATCGAAAAGAAAAAAAAAAATTGTGTGATATTTTTGGTATTTTCCATTTCCGATTACTGAGCAGTGGTGGTGAATGCAAGTCTTTCAAAAGCAATTAGATAAACACATACATATATACAATGGCACAAAATACATATAAGTTGGAAATAGACATCTTAGCATTTGAAGTTTACTATTTTTTAAGTTCGGTATCTAACAGAAATCATCTAAGTCAAAATTTCAAACTTTTTACTAAAATTATCAAAATTCGACAACGTATCATTAAAGTTTTGAGCTTTTAAGTTATATTTCTTAGACAGATTCTGAGTACGCAATTGTGTGGCCCGTTTGGCAAATTTTAAGTAACTAGGACTTACCGATGATTTTTGGTAATTTTTGTTTGTGGAAGGTGTTGCTCATCTCCCCCATTCAAAAAAAAATGTCCAGCAACTTTATATGGAAGAAAATGCGCGAAGAAAAATTGTCCAAAAATTAACGCTAAGTACTAGCTAGTAGCTACTTCAAACTTCAACTTTACTAAAATTTAATGGGCTACAAAGGCGCATACTAAAAGAATTCTAAAAAATCCGATTAAACAATTTCCTAATTTGATGATTTGTTTTATAATACGTCGAATTTTTATAGATGTTCTACAAAGTTTAAAATTTTTACACGCATGTATTTGGGCAGCTGCTTGAAAAAACAATTAAGTCCGGGTCCTACGGATGCCTTAATATGATCCTGCATTAATTGCCCTTAGAACTCTACACACTCGAAATTGGTAGCGAACTTTGCAATCAGATTCAAAGTGTCAGGCTATTGGCGATCGATGCAATACGGGCAGAGTTTTTTTGACAAGCTGCTAGAATCAGAAAAAAATCAGACTGCATGCCTCCTTTACTAGTTGTCGAGAAAAACGTTCAGGTGAAGCTTCCTTCTAGATGGGCTTGGAGTAGAAATAGGGTAGATAATCGAGAAAAACTACGCTGTGAAAAAAATAAACTGTTTGTTTCAAACAAAATCACATATAAAGTGTCGCCAATTGGTAGTTTGTTTACTTTGAATTTCACAGCTACTTTTTCATAATTAAGCAAAACCAAAAATAATCAAGAAAATATATATATTTAGGCGGCAATTGATCCTAAATATGTATAAAATACTAATTGTAATAAGAAAATTGTCTAAATCTTTAAGAAATTTTAATCTCTAAAGACTTTTTTAACGTACCCTATAGTCAATTAAGCGCTAATTTTTACTCTTTATGAACACCCCCGCCGTTACGTGCAACTAAAACATTACACAATTCCATATAAAAAGACGAAGACGGCATTTACGTGCATACACATACATATGTACATAAATGTGCGTTAGCATTCATATGCATTTGCGATTGGTAATGACTTCAGCTGTCATTTTCCCATTTGATGTAGTGCACTTTTAGCAATTATCTCAGCTACGCAAAACAGCCCACTCGTACACACATAGACACGTACCCACAACATGTCTGCATAACGTTCACTGTTTTAGTTCCAGTTTTATTTCAGTTCAATCACTTTTACGCCAGTGAAGCAAACTTGAAATTCCAGTATTTATGTGATGTCGATGGAGTAATGAATGATTGCACGTCGCTACCTTGTGGCGAGTTTGTTATTTATGATTTTGTTTTTTGCTTAATATTTTTATTTACGGGAAAAGAGCAATACGTATTTATGTACATATGTTTATGGTAAATGAAGATTGCTGACAAAATGAGATGTGAATGCTGGCTCATGGAAATGGTTATGCTTTCAGTAATTACTCTTATCTATCTACATATGTACATCTCTTTGCTAAGTTTGATGATGGTAGATTAAAGTTTTTGAAGTGTAACTTCTTTAGCGGCAATTGGTTGGTTGGGAGTAAATTGGCAAATTCAACGGAAATTGCACACGGAAATGATGCAACGGAAATGGTTGGGACGGAAACAAGTGCTTTTTGAATTTATGTTATTAATTTAACAAAGACTTGCTAATAAAGGTTTAAAGAATAACACTTAGAAAAAGACCAATACAAGAATGAAAGTAAAGGTGAGTACGTACATAGATAAAGAAAAAGATAAAGGCATGGGGAAAAATAAAAACAAAAATGTGTAAAGATAAATGCAAAAATGAAGACCAAGGTAAATTAAACACTTTACTTATATAAGGGCAAAGGTGAAGAGGAATATGTTGATGAAGAAAATGATTAACATAAAAGTAATAGCAAATATAAATATAAAGAAAAAGATGAGGATGAGGATAACGCTAAAAGTAAAGATGGAGATAGAGGAAGAAAGATTAAAATAAAGGAAATTATAGAGAAAAGGATATAGATAGAGACACAGACTCAATCTGGGAGCTAGTTTGGGATTTTAGAGATTTTCGGGATTGTCGGGACTTATCGATATAATAAACGATATTTTTGTCGGTTTCGTTATCGATATTGTTTTCGATTATGTTATCGAGTATCTATCGATTTTGTTGTCGATATTTTTACCGATGTTATTATCGATATTTTTATCGATATTTTTATCCATTTTCTTATCAATTTCGCTACCATTATTATAGATTTTGGTATCGAAATTTTTATCGTATTTGTCATCGATTTTATTATCGATTTTGTTATCGATTATTTATAGATTTTGTTATCGATTATAAACTTTTGTTATCGATTATTTATCGATTACTTATTAATTTTGTTAGCGATATTTTCACAGATTCTGTTATCGATATTATTCTCGATTTGGTTATCGATATTTTTATCAATTTTCTACCGATTTTTCTACCAATATTAGCCATTATCGATTTTGCTGTCGAAATTTTTATCGAATTTGTTATCGATTTTGTTATCGATTATTTATCGATTTTGTTATCGATATTTTTATCGATTTTGTTACCGATACTTTTATGGATTTTTGTTATCGATTTTGTCATCGATTATTTATCGATTATTTGTCAATTTTGTTAGCGATAATTTTATCGGTTTTGTTATCGATATTATATTCGATTTTGTTATCAATATTTTTTTCGGTTTTATAATCGGTTTTGCTACCAATATTATTATCGATTTTGCTATCGAAATTTTTATAGAATTTTTCATCGATTTTGTTATCGTTATTTTTATCGGTTTTATTATAGTTTTTTTTTTGGATGGAACTACCGATTTTGTTAGCGATAGAGTATAAAGATAAAAATGAAGATAAAGGAAAACAGAAAAACGTAAATATAAAATTTAACCTTAAGCAAAAGCAGCTGTATGAATGTACATATGTATGTATATTGGTTATGAGATAAAATAGATATGTAACGTAAGTTTCACTACTCCAGTGTTGCCCAGGCGCCTCAGTCTTACAACATTTAATTGCATTTCAATTCTTTTCATTTTTATTTCATACATTTTTATAGCATTTTTCAGTGCTTATTTAATACTAATTTTAGTTTTTTAATTTCATTTATATTCGGTTTATTTCATCTTATCTGATTTAATTTTTTTAATTTTATTTTTTCATTTGACTTTATAGCGAAAATCCAGTTATTATCTCTTTCAGTGCAATCTTAGCGCCTTTAAAGCAATTGAGTGTAATTCACCTGTAGCAAGTTAAAATTAATTGGCAACAAATATGGAACCGCAAAAACGACTTAAAATTAAAAAAAAAGAAAAATTGTCCATGGTAGCAACGAACCAAAATGATGGCGGCAAGAGCTCGCCAAAGACCAGTAATCGAAGTGCTTGAAGGCATAATTGCATACCGCGAATTAAGGAACAACGAATCGCTGAGCGGTAATTGTGGACTACTGGCGGTAAAAGACGCACCTGAAGACAATCGTATGTGCAGAAAATGAACGGAATGTGCATACATATATCACTCTTAACGTGATAGTGGTAATTAAATATAAAAGAGAGCGTATGCATGGCTTATTTGTAATAAACACAGATACATATGTAATTAAAATAATTTCAACATAAATTGTTTTCAAATAATTGAGGCATTTGGGAAGTAAAAAGGAGAATGTTCGCATTTTTTTATAAATAAAGTGTTAGTTCCAATTTTGTAAATAAGTAATGGCTTAAGTAGATAAGAAAATGTGTAACTTATCGTTCCACTTAATTTTAGTGGTTGAAGTTCAACCGCTGGGCGAAACTAATTTAACTTAGTTCGAATTTTCAGGCAGGCGCTAAAAACTCTTCCCCTATAAGCCTGCCCGCCCCACTTAAAGTCGTCAAAAGAGGCTAAACCACACTGACTCCTCAGTCTCCACCGGTGATGTTATGCTTTTCCATACTTATGCACTTCCCTCTCTACCTTAGTACTTGGTGGCTTTTCAGTTTTTCATCTAATCAAATCGAATGCAAGGTAATATTATTTATGTACATACGTATAGAAAATAATTATTATGTTTACTGAAATTTTTCAAAGTTAAAAAAGAAACGGAAAAAGGCGAGGAATTGAACGCTTTAACTAGTATAAACGCAAGCTCGCTCGCACAATGACATGCACGCAGCACTATACTACAACTATATTTCCCGCGTCGTTTACATATCCTGCCTGTCATTTTTGCTGCCAACACTTTTCCCAAGCAGTCAACCCTTCCTTCCGCCATCAACGTGGACTACGCCTTTTTTCCTCGATTATCTATTCGCCGCTAATACAAAAATATTTCCCTCGTCAAATATATTTTTTTGTTCGTTTTTATTATATGTACGCGTTTCCTTTATCAAGTTGTTGATGTTTTTACATGCTGTTTTTTGTATTTTTATGTTGCGCTGTTGTTGTTGTAACTTGTATTGTGCTGTCGTTTTGCGCGCCCAGCTGCTGCAGGAAATTAAAATCTGCTCTTCAGACAGCACAGCAAAAATGAACGCAAATACAATAGAAAAACAAGTAAAGAAGTATAAGTTCGAGCGAAACCGAATTTTATATACCCGGCGCAACTATCGTCGTTCCAACTTTCTCTAAACTACCTAAAAGTATCTATATATGTAACATTTTTATTTATTGTTGAGAGATTATTTTAAGTATTAACTTGGAGTAAATGAACGTCCTCAGTTATTGAAATATCAGAGTTTTCGTATAACCGAAAATTACCGGTTTACGGTAAGCCGGTGCAATTTTAGTCCGTTTTGAATGATTTTCAAACGAATTTCTTTCTTGTACTAAGGTTATTGAGTGCACCGAGTTTGTTAGAAATTGATAAATCGATTACCGAGAAACACATTAGTGGTCATAAGGGGGCGGCGCCACGCCCAAAATCCAAAAATTTATAATAATCTAATTTTCTGCTAAGTGGTTACTGTAATTATTGAATTTGAGTCAATTAGCTTCAGTGGTTACTGATTTATCGCAGTTTTCGTGTTTCTGTAAATTACCGTTATATGTATGGGAGGTTGGCGCGGCTTTTGCCCGATTTCAAAGATTTTCAACAAATTTCTTAGCTGGCTCCTAAGCAAGGCTCGTACCGAGTTTGGTAAGGATTGGTGAAGCGGCTACTAAGATACAGTATTTCATCATAAGTGGGCGGCGTTACGCCCCTTTTCCAGAAATTTCATTATAATATTATTTTGCACCGATATTTTCAACAATTTCGATTCAATATTTAGATAATTAAATATCGTAGTTTTTGGATTTTTCAAAAATACCGTTATATGAGAATTTGTTGAGATATCTCAATTTTTGCTCGAGTTATCGTGTACACTGACAGACGGACAGACGGACGGACAGACAGATATAGCTTAATCGACCTCTCTTGTCATTCTGATCATTTATGTATATCTATCTCGATTCCGTTATGCGAACAAAGTTACAATACCCTGTGCACAAGTGCGCTCGGGTAAAACAACAGCAAAATGGCAAGGGCAAAAATGATGTAAAGCTGTTGAGTGAAAAGCAAAATAAACAAATTAAAAAGAAAAAAAAATAATAATTTCAAAAGATGGCGATGCAGGATAGACGCAAACGTTGTAATTCACTTAATTCATTCAACCTGAATGAGGATGGCAAAAAGTAGATAAACTTTCAAAACGCCCCGTTCACCACCTTAACCGTCTTCACCAACCGTCGTTGCCAATTTCATTTGCTCGCCACTTTGTGCCAACGTCGGAAACCACGACTACCATGAGCTGCAGCAGCGCCTAATTTTATGCTAAGTGTGCGATTTGTTGTTGTGATGCCAGGATCCGTTTTTTTTTGCATATTGTAAGTAATATAATGAAATAAAATTTTCGTTGTCTCGAAACGTGACGCAGTAAGTATTTATGTACATACATATATCTTACGCGTGCCGCATGAGCCAAATAAAGCGCAGCGTAGAAATGCGGAACGCGGCTTACAATGCTATAACTTAAATTATGTTTTGTGATTGTATTTTTGTTCTTTTTTTTTGTTTTCTTTTGTTATATTTTGTTTACGCCTGCGTTATTGTTCTTTGCTGGCTGTTTTATTTACCTTGCATTGAATAAAGCGCTTACCATTTAGTGGAGGCAGATTAGAGCCGCTGCCAATAAAGTAGGTATGCCAGGAAAAGGAAAATAAATAAATAAATGAATATATTTTTTTTTAAATATACAATTTGTTTGTGCTTATTAAAAACAAGTTATATGAATAAGTATTATCTTCGTGAAAGTGAGTGTGTATTTATTTTCTCATGCGCACAAAAGCTATTTTTAGCAAATTTCGTTTTATTGTATTGGTATTCTTCCTTCTCTCCATTAGATGGAAAAAAAGCATGAGTAGATTTCAAAACGGTGTTGATAATTTCGATACAATTGTACTTTTTTGATACAATTTCAAGTGCTTTCTACTTTTCTACTACCCAGCACTTTTTAGTACAATTTCATCTGCCTAAATTTCGTTAAGTTATACAGCACACATTTTCTTGGAAGCAAGCCGGTGGAACCTAACGGCCCCACGAATGAGGGGAAATCGACTGATTACTAACGCGAAAATTGAATGGCCTATTAAGACCTTTGGTCCTTACAAGTCACCGGGACTTGATGGAATACACTCTCTCTCCGTTCATTGCGGTTATTATAAGAAGCTGTCTTAACATGGGCTACATCCCGCTAGGCTGGAGAGAGACGAAACTCTCCTTCATACCCAGGGCAGGTAGGTCTCCTCATACCTACCCTAAGGACTTCAGACCCATTAGTCTTACGTCTTTCCTTCTCAAAATTTCAAAGAGGCTAGTGGATGATTATGTACAGGGCATGATACCAACAAGTAGTCTCTCCCCAGCGCAGCATGCCTATACGAAGGGCAAATCTATGGAAACCGCCTTGCACTCGCTCGTCGGGTTGGTGGAAAAAGTATATCACATAAAGAGTATGCTGTGGTTGCGTTTAATAGAAGGCGCCTTCAACTACAACACTAATGCAAGTGCCATAACGGGTGCCGTAGAAGAGTTTGGAGTTGACCAGAACGTAGCGGTGCTGATTGAGTCTATACTTGTCAGCAGGACGATAACCGCATAGCTTGGCAACACCACAATAAGCAGGAAGGTCTGTAGAGGCACTCCTCAGGGAGCGGTTCTCTCCCCCCTTCTCTGGAATTTGGCGGTGAATTCTCTGCTGGTGGCACTAGAGAGGGGGCATATGCTGACGACATTGCAATTGGCGTTACGCTGCCGTCTTTCTATGCTTTTAGTCTGATTTAAAATGGAAAATTTGTATGCCACAGATTGTATAACTTGGTGTTACGGTTTCTTAGAAAGTATGATTTTCACTGATTACTATGAGTTATTTATTTCATTTTGTTTCTGCACTACTTACATACTTACATATGTAGTATGTATGTAAATTGCAAATAAGTATTTAATTCCAAAAGTCCATAAGCCCATTATTTAGTGACTATCATATTTGTTTTTGGTATTTACTTGTTTTGTTCTTCATTTAATGATACATATATGTCGTAAATATGTAGTAGTTCTAAAAACAGAATTTTTGCTTGCCACGCTTTTGTTTTGCCACATTTTTGCGGTCAGCAAGATTTTAGTAATAAAACTCCGGCCATTAAATAGAGAATATGTACATACTTTTTAATATTTATTCGTATAGATATTTACTTTCAAAGAACTACTAACCGAATACATGAGTAAATAAATTTCGTCAGAAAATTGGTAAGCCAAATTATTTACAATTTTGTTTGAGCTATTATCTTAACAGCCTTTTGAGAGGTTTAAATACGCCAGTTGTTGTGAGCTTAAGATTAAATTATTTCATTTGAAGCTTTTTTAACAAGAAAATACAGAATTCAGAATAAAAAAAAAATTAGTTTAAAGCTAAATAATATCCCTTTGATTTGTAAAACTGGATAAATACTGACATAAAATAAGCTTAAAATCAAAACATGATGGACATATTTACATAAATACTTTTGTATTGAAAGTGCCTCTTTGGATGCCTAACTATTTACTACAGTGAAAAAAATTAGTGTTTTAGGAGTTTCTATTTGCATACCAAAATAAACAGAATTGAAGTATTTAACAAATATATTCAACAATTTTAATAATGAGCTCGAGGCCATTTTTTAAATGAAAATTTAAATTTTTCCACATTAAATTTTCATTTAAAAAATGGCCTCGAGCTCATTATAAAAATTGTTGAATATAATTGTTAAAAGGCCAAAAAATAACAAAAAACAAATAACTTAAGGACGAGCACACCTAAAAGTTAAGCATTCTAAAAATAGAATTATTAGCACAAACCAACAAAACCAACAACCACATGATCAAGTGAATTGCAGCGGAATAGCTGCGCTTGATTGTGTTGGCATAACAAAAATGAAAAATAGTGGAAATAAGCAAACGATAATTTACAAGGCGTCTTAGCACGGTGCATAGGCAACTGGCTGAGTCAGTGGGATCGTCGGTTCGAATCCTACTGAAAGAAGTCTGATGAGGAAATGTGGTGATTTCCGAAATAGCTATCACTTCTACCATTTTTTCAAATTATTGTTGCTTTTCCACAATAAATTTTCATTTAAAAAATGGCCTCGAGCTCATTATAAAAATTGTTGAATGTATTTAACAAATTTTAAATACTTAAGTATTTGAGTAAGTATCAAGATTTATATACACTAAACGGTTCAGTAAAAGAAAGAATGATCCGAAGTTTTTTATTTTTTTTATTTTAGAAATTGACTACTTACAGGGCGATTCTGGAAATTATCTTTTTACTCATCACAGTCTTTCGAAAGACAATAGTCTTTCGTAAGAAAACTGTCAATTCTGGTAACTATCTTGAAAGCGCTTTATGGACTTTCGAAAAACTAATTGAAAGATTTGCGACAAACGAAAAGGTCTCAGCGTTATTCTGTTTGTCCTTTAGCAATAAGTTTTTTTAAAAATTAATACATATGCATATATTTCTTTCTAAAACAATAAAACTAAAAATTAAAAAAGACATATAAAACAACTAAAAAATTAAAAAGGCAAAAATAGATAAAAGATTTCAAAAATTAAAAGAAATTTAAAAAAAAATTATTTTTAAAATAATAAAATCTAAAATAAAAGAAAACTAAATTTAAAATGACATTCAAAACAACAAAATCAGAGAAAATGAAATTAAAAAATTAAATACATGAAAGATAAAATAAGTTTCTAAAAACTACATACATGAAATAAAAAAATATGTTTTTTTTTAATAAAAAATAAAACGCGTTTCTTAAAATTTAATGAAAAATAATAATTTTACTCTTTAAATCAATAAAATCTGCAAACTAAAAAAAATCTATGTTAAGAACACAAACATTTGTATCTATTTAAAACAATAAAATCTAAAAATATAATGAAAAAAAAGCGTTTTTAAAAATCACTGAAATGAAGAAAATATATATTTTTTCTTTTTAAGATAATGAAACTAAATAGTTAATAGAACATTAATTCACAAAAGAAAAAAAGAAATAAAAAGAGAATAAAGAATCCTCTCCCGCATCCCTCGATTGACATACCAGAACTTTGCACATTCGGCTATTGCGGACTGTTGAAGCGGTGCAAGAAAAATGCAGTGGCCTACACTGATGATGTAGTAATTTTAGTAGCCGGATTATTTCCA
This sequence comes from Rhagoletis pomonella, assembly GCF_013731165.1. Lineage (NCBI taxonomy): Eukaryota > Metazoa > Arthropoda > Insecta > Diptera > Tephritidae > Rhagoletis > Rhagoletis pomonella. The sequence continues at coordinate 2,940,098 of NW_023458565.1, read as the reverse complement.
TATGTTGTGAGCAACAACACGGATGAAACTCTAGTAGAGCTACATATGCTGATGGGTCGAGCAATATAGTCTTACAATGAATCCAGAGAGGGTAATACTAATGCTCTTTGCGATCGGGAATAAAGCCCCTAACTCGGAATTAGCACAGATGCATGGCCAAAGCTCACGATTACCTAAGCAGGCACAGTATCTGGAATTCAGAGTGGATCCTAAGCTGAGTTGGAAAATAAATATTGCAGGACGAGGAAAGAAGAAGAAGGTTGTACTCTGTTAGAGAATCGGGTGTATGAAAAGAAAAAAACGATCTAAGCTGGCTACCGATTATATACGAACTGAAGTAGAATTTTACAGGCTATTTGGCGAGATTCTCTTGTCTTGAGCCTACTGCAACGAGGAACTTCATAGATAGATAGTGTAGATAGTCAGACGGCCATTAAGGCATTGGCGTCTTTTACTCCAAAAGTCCAAACAGATCAAGCAGTGTAGAACTTATTTAAGCGCTGTAAGTAGGCAGCTCGATATAGCTTTTGTTTGGGTTCCTGATCATCTCAACATTTCCGGAAACGAGGCTGTAGACGAGTTAGCTGGTGAAAGTTCCACATTCGCATTGGTCGATGATCGGATCTCATGCCAATTGGAGAAATATGTAGATAAGTAAATCGTTTTCAATAATCTTCAGCAATCGAAGTGTAAAGGTGACGCACGGCAGCGGTATATCCAAACTCATGTGGCTCTGTGCAACCTTAAAGGAATACACAACTTATTTGTAAAACCTAGACCAGACACTGTGAGGCTACACTCAGAAAAAAGTTAGCTAAAAATATTTCCCTCAACATATGATTTGCTGACTTTAACCAAATAATGTAATTATATCATTTGTTGAGAGAAATATATTTAGCTGACGGTTGAACCACGCGCTAGAAGGCTGGGCATTGCCTACAATGAAAAAGAAACAGTAGATCAACTTCTTTGCAAATGCTCAGCTTTAATGAGGAGCAACAATACCATACTAGGCGCATATGAGTTCACATCGTTGAGAAAATTCACTAATATAAGCCTTCTAAATATTACTCAACCTTATCAACCACACCGGTTGGTTGTAATATATTCGCTGGAGTTAAATGCTATCAAAATGGCACTTAGCTGCTACTTGGGCGTAAAACTTTTTTCGCCAACATTCCCACCCAACCTAACACCTACGCTCATCATTCACACACATCGCCACTTAAAAACACACACATCCATTAATTATGACTTGGCGTGTGTGCGGTGAAACCATAATAAATACATAGACACCAACATATGTACACGCGTTCGCGTGACCTTGCTAACAGGTATTCTATGAATTTTACTTTGTTTTCCTTCTCAAATGGTTTGCCTGTAAGTGACTTATGCGTATTATCCTTAAATGGTTTTTCGTGTGTGTGGGAAAATTGAAATTTTTGCAGATACCTTAGAAACACTTACTCGTACATGAAGTGGGGATTTGGCGCAAAAAAAAATGCGCAACCAAAAATACCACAACCACTGGAAGGTGGCTTAAATTCGAATGCTTTTATAATTAAATAAAGTATGTTTGAAATAAGCGATCGATGAAGGGAAATTGAATACTTACATAAGCATGTTAATAAGTGCCTCTGGAATGTTTACAAATAAATTAAGTCATTATATTTAATGAATCAAGCCCACGAAATGCTTAGACAGCGGTTTATGAGTGGTTAAAAAAGGCAGCGCCTCATTGAAGAAATATAAAAAGGTGGAAATTAGCATTTCATTAAATATTTACGTACGAGTATGTTCTTAAGTTCTTGATTGAAGTGAATTTATCGCGTCAGTAATTTAATACCAAAAGCAGTTGTGTACATATGTATATGTATATGCGATTAAGAAAATAAAGAGCACGCGTTATTGGCATTTTCATGTAACCGATATTACATAGAGCTAATTACACTTCTTTGGCCACCATGAGTAGGGCTGAAAATTTCTTTATAAACAGTCATGTAATGACAATCAAAGAAGCCTGGCAAATATCGCTTTAACCGGAGAAAGCCATGTCAGGAAGAAAATAGCGGATTGTGTACTATCGGACAGACATACACACATAAGTGGGTATTTAGCTACATATATGTATGTAACACAAGTAAGCTAGCCTAAAGGGAAGAATTTTATTGATTTTCGATTAGCTACTACTAAGCAGATTGGGTTCGTAATTTCATTAGATGGCCTTAAGTAAGATTATTGATGCAAACATACATAGATACAAGTGTATAAACTCATATGTATGAGCATGATTGTGAAAATATAACGTAAGTATTGCTAAAAATTAAATGTACGTAACGCTAGTTTCGTTTAATCATTCTCCTTTGCTCATCAATCAGGCGCCACGGCGTATGAGTAACATTTGCTGCATTGTATAAAACTTTTACCGGATTGGTTTTTTTTTTGCATTGCGATTAGTACATACATTCATATGTAGATGTGTAGATACTATCACATTTGCAAAGACTAAAACGTTTATTTATTCTATTGATTTAGTATTCACTTTTCAGTTTTCCAAGTGATTTTCGATTAAGGTGGCTGGGTATACCATTGTCAAACAAAGATGAAATCTGAGTAGCATCATGAGGATAAATGAAATTGTGCTACAGAATATTTAAGGTAACTAGAATAATTTAATTGCATAGACTTGAGTTTATTTCTTATCAACTGGAATATTATTGGCTTTAAATTATTTAACGAATTCTTATTAAATAAAAGCTAAAATTTCAAATGTAGCACACATTTTTCGAATAGGAAAGAACACTGGCCTTCGATATTTTTATTTGGTGAATTTAAAGCGTGTATTTTGAACAGATTTGTATCGATGAAAAAAATATTTCTCGCATTTTTTCGCCATAAGATTTTCCTTACTCTATATGGGTCATATCACCGAGAGCTTGTGTGAAATTGGTAGTACCTGGCAATGCTAAAGAATATTTGAAATTTTCGTGTTGCCTTTTATCTATCTCTATTTTCGAATTTGATAAAATAATGCATTGTAAGAGAAAGAAAGGTTATGGTATGCGCCGCACCATTTGTATTTACGAGAATTTTTTTTTGCTTTGCGTTTGCTATGTATTTACTTTTACTTCTTTACGGTAGAAGAATATGGAAATTAAATTATTTCTAACTATGTGGTTAAAAAGAAAGCATGAACGCAAAAACAATGTATCACCTATTAGTAGAATTTTTTTTATATTGAAATATCCACTGACTATTCGGATATGAATTCAATAGAAAGCCCTTTTTGTTTTTCTAGATAAGCAATTTCCATTGAATGAAGAATGAAATGTGCTTACATATTCACAAATATGTATCTATAGTTTCCTTTTGGGTAACGGCAATTTTTAGAAAAGGATATAATATATAACAATATTATATGGTATAGACATGAAATCTCACGTCCTCTTTCTTTTTTCGGTTAAGAAAGCAAATATTATCGATTGCTATTTCTTTTACTGCACTATTAAGTATCTACTAAGAAATCTACTAAATAAATTTATTAGTATTTTGATATTTAGCACCCTCAGATATTTTGTCGGCCGCTGTGGTGTAGTGGTAAGCAGTGCGCGCTTTCACTCATCAGCACCTGGGTTCAAGCCCTGGTCAAAGCAACATCGCAAAAAAAAAGGAAGGAAGGATAAAAGGTTTTTTCTTAACAGCGTACGTCCCTCGGCAGGCAATGGCAAACCTCCGAGTGTATTTCTGCCATGAAAAACAGCTTCTCATAAAAATACAATCGCCGTTCGGAGTCGGCGTAAAACTGTAGGTCCCTCCGCTTTGTGTGACAACATCAAGGCGCACGCCACAAATCGGAGGAGAGGCTTGGCCAAACACTAACATATGTGTAAGCGCCAATCTATTATTATTGTTATAAGATACTTTTATATAAAAGCCGACTTTCGGAGCTATGTAGTCCGTCAACAGATTTCAGAGTCTTGAACAAATCAAAAAAGAAGGCCATATATAAACCCTTTTGAGGAAGTTCATACATACCAGAGCAAAGTGTTCCAGAGCAATCTATTGGTATGTAATGTTGAGATTTGTGAGTGTCAAGCTAAGTACAGTAAACGAATCTTATGTTGCGCGCCTAATTCGTAAAATCGAAAAAAATCGGTCGAATAGTCTTTTTTTTACTATGATACTGCTAGTTGTTGAATGAATGCATTACATTTATAAACAAATTTTATATTTAACTCAACGACAACAAAAAATCGAGCATTGGAGAAATTGGAGTCTTTTTTTTTAACAATTGCCAATTAATCCGAAATCAATGGTAACTTGATGTAAAAACAAAATATTTCATGCAGATCAACAACCATAATTTAACTACTATCTTTTTTTTTTTGTTTTTTTTTTTTGCAAAGGACGTGAACTTCGAAACAAAAACACAAGCGGCGTTCATTATTTCGAAGACTAAAAGTCACTTACGTTCGTAAAATCGGAACATCAATGAGATAGTTGTAGGGGTTCGTTAGAGCGAAAATTCTGAAAGTTCATTATACTGCATGGCCACTGTAATGCGAACGTACATACAATGGTATGTTATAACAAAAGGAAAATCAGTTGCGAATTTGGCCTAAGGCCCAATTAGTCCGGGTCTAGGGCGGCCAGGGATTAGGGCCGGTCAATATGGTAAAAAAAGCGTTCATTGTAACTAAATATTAATTTTTTATCACAATAAGAAAAACGGAATTAAATTCAGTCCAGCTAGTTCTTATATAAGCGTAGATATGAACTGAACCGAAGCTGTTAGCAATGGGAATACCAATTAGCAAATATTTTTGAGTGTTGCTAAACAACTGTCATCGCCATGATGAGGCAAAATTTGTTCATGATACTGCAGTTGGAGGTTATTTCAATTCACTGCGCAATGCTGGATACTGTAGTCACCACCATACTTCTGAACTCGTTTCATATGTCAGCTACAGCCAATGATAATGCCCAGTCAATTTGCTTGCCATGAACAAATCTTCAGCACGGACGCATACTAAATACATACAAACATGAAATTTTGTGTTCAGTGGATTTTCCAGAAAATTTGACTTCAGCTAATTTGGTTAAAGATAGCGCCATGGGGAAGATAGATGCCTCCAATCATAATTAGGCAAGTGGAAATGGCGATTGTTGTTCATTAACGTTTTGTCGGTTATTCACGCTTGTGGAAAAAAAATATAAAACAATGCAGAATGCCCAAAATTTTCGATAACACCGTGCGACGGTACATATTACACACAAGAAAATTAATATATTCGCCAAACTATGGGTAAATTGTGGTAAAACTGCGTACTTGGTTTTCCTCTCTGACGTCAGGATTTTTTTTAAAGTCTTTGAAATTAAAAAAAAGTTATTACGATTTCAAAAAGTTATTTAAAAAATTCACTGCAATCTAGGATAACAATAAGAGTATCATATAAAAGAAAAAATTCTGTAGAATTATAGCAGAGTAAATTTTTTGGCGCATAAGGACGAATGGGTATGGAAAATGTCCTTTAAAAATTTTGTCCTTAAATATCCAAGAAAATTTACAATGTTTTTTTTTAATTATTGTTTGAGGACAAATATGCGCACGACCCCATCATCGAATTTCGTCCTGCAAACTTTATTAACTTAAAATGATAAAATTTATTAAAAGCGCATTTTCAATACCTATTAGTCCTTGTAAACCAAAAAACTTTTTTTTAATTCTAAAGAATTGTATCTTTCATTTGGTACCCATATTTGTAATTCTACATTGCACTGATTTTTTTAAATAATTTTTTGAACTAATCATATCTTTAAAATTTCAAAGTCCTCGTAATTTTTTATATGAGCATTGAAGCCGGTTGTATTTTTTGCTAAAACATTTCGTTTTACCCTTTTTTTCGGGCCCATATGCTGGCAACAAAAATTTCAGCCCTTATTATTCATTTTTCAGTTACTGCTCGCAAAAATAAGAATTTCTAATACTCTTTCCGCTTTATAATCTATTAAATTTAACAACTGAAAAGAACAAAAACCCATTAAGCACACTCAAAATTAATACCAAAAAAAAAAAATTGGCCCAGTATTTGGCAATGCTGCTGCACTTTTTTATGTTTCTAACAGCGTTCAGAAAACAAAGAGAATCTGATTTCAAAATATATATTTTTTGAAATCTTTACGCAAAATTAAAAAAATAGCAATTGTTTTTTATTTTTCTTTTTATAAATCCAAAATATCAATTATTTTTTAGTTTTATATTATATTCCTTGGAATGGAATGGAACGGAATTGTGGGTGGCCGGAAAAACCAAAAACAAATTTTTCTAAGCACTCAGGCAGTATTGCCCATTGTACTTAAGGTCAAGAAACAGGATTTAGAGGAAAGGGAAAAGTTGGGTGGGGTGGGAATTCATTAATCCTCTGCAAACTTATCAGACTCATTTAGTAATTTTTTTAGGGAATTTTAGCAATTGTTTGAGGGAAAGAGAATGTACGTCGTACATTCTCAGTACATCCGACCCAAAAATGTTCCATCTGAGTCTGGCGAAGGCCGGACAGCGGCAGAGAAAATGTTCTGTACTATCCTCGTCCTCCAAACACGATGTACACAGTGGATCGTCGATGATGCCTATGGTGACCATATGTCGTCCCCATGGATTGTGCCCCATAATCAGTCCTACTAGATCACTCCTTCTTTGTCTGAGAAGAAATTTTGCTACCACCCTGTCAGACCTTTTCAGGACATTCTTTGTTATTTTGCAGGTGTCAATAGCGTACCAACGGCTCTCATGAGTTTTGCTAATGAGATCCTTGATGCACCGGATCGTTCCCGCTATGCTTGGCCCTTCAATTGGCTGCGGTCCAATTGGGCGCTCCAGAGAACCGCAGTTCGCCAATTCATCAGCCAATTCGTTATCTTGAACACCGTAGGGTCCTGGCACCCACACAAGTTCAAGTTCATTCCATCTTGTAACGGAGTTCAGCCTCAACTTACATTCCTGGACTAACTTTGAAGAGGTTCGAGCGGTTTCCAGGGCCTTAAGAGCAGCTTGGCTGTCACTGCAGATCCTGATTTTATGTCCGCGCCACCTTTTGCCAGTTATCCAGTCTGCCACTTTCAGTATTGCGAAGACTTCCGGTCGGTAAAGCATCTGAAGTTTCCGTCCAGGTGCCATCCAGCTCCAGTACCGTTTTCAGTCTTTGAGCCGTCGGTATAGAAAGTTTTCACCGAGCTTCCCAAGAGAGTGTCTGGATATCTCCATTGTTCCCTTGTAGGATATCTAACGACGTACTTTCTACCAAAGGAGACTCTAGGTATCAGTTTGTCATTTGCTGCCATAAACAAAGGATATTGCTCTGACAACCTTCTGAACAACTCTTTGTGCCCAGAGTTCCGTTCGTCGTGCCACAGACCTAAAAAGTGCAGTCGACACATCGTTTTCATTGCCTTATCTTCTATCGCAAAATCCAGAGGCGACAAGTTCAACAAAGCATTAAGAGCCGGTCCTGAAGTTGTACTCATGGGGCCCGTAATGCCTATACACCCACTCCTTTGTAGCCTGTTTAGCACAGAAGCCGTGGTTTTGACCATGGTTCGGCACCACCATAATACAGCAGAATACGTCACGATTGGCCTGATTAAAGCTATGTATATCCAAAATACCATAGCCGGTCTCAGACCCCAGGTCTTGCTATAGGTTCTTCGACCCTGTCGAAAGTCACTGACTGATTTTTATTGATGACTTTTATAAATAAAAGTCGTCTATAACTGTTTTCTAAGACATATCGTCACTAGACACGAATAAAGGCGCGAGCGCAAAAGTTGACGGCGAAAAAAGACGCATAAAAAAATTTCGGCGTCAAAGACTCTGAACATACTTCGCTGAAGTTTTTCATAAGCATATTTTTTTGCCAAATTTTTTTACGCGCCTTTTTTCGCCGTCAAAACACAAGCGCCTTTATTCGTATGTAGTGACGATATAATATAAAAATCAAAAATAACAGTTATTTGCAGATTATTTAGATAAAAATTAAAAATAACTGTTATTTTGGATTTATAAAATAAAAATAAGAAAAAACTCTTATTTAAGGAGTAATTAAATAAAAGTAAAAAAATTATTGTTAAAGAGCCATTTTTGTAATAAAAGTTGTAACTGTTACAGTCGCTGCATTGAACTGATCCAGATTGGCTAGCGCCAAAATTTGTATAACCATAAGTCAACGAACTGGAATCGGGCGATCTTAAGCGCAGTTTACTGACGTCGTTTCACCTAAGCAGCTCTTTGAGATATTACTATGTTTTTCAAAAGGAATTTAGGTGGCAAGGCTTTGACAACTTGGGGAGTGTGTATTGTATGGAGTGTTGGAAATCATCAGCCAGCTATTGTCTTAAAAAAGCTAAATTTTTTTTTTTTGACTATGAAGCATCGGCAAATTTTATTGCCTCGGAGCTTTTGGTCTAGAATTGTTGACGATTTCTCGATTTTTTTTTTTATGAATACAAAAGGCGAAACTCAAATGGACTAAGCATATGTTTGAAATGAGTTTGTTTCACGAAAGCTATTTACATACAAACATATGTGAATGAAAACTGATTATTTTTGTATGAATTCAATATGAAAACTAACAGAAGCGACAAAAAAATTTCACTTAATTGCTAGAATAGTTTAAGGATTTTTAAAAACCGCTGCTGGAACATTTGCAAATATGTATTACAATTTAATTTAAAGTCTATAACAAAACTTTAAAAAATGTTTGTGTTCAAAAATGTACAGTTGATTTAAGCTATTTTATCACAGCTACGTATAAATTATACATCAACAGATTGATTTGGTATGCGGAAAGCGAAAGTACGAAGGAAAGAAAAACTTGCATTGTGCTATCTACAGCAAATAACAGCGCCAACAACAAAAAGGCTGACAGCAAACGACAAGCGAACAAAACAAAACAAAAAAGACCACAAAAGTAGCTCAGGCAACTTTAAAGTCAGCAGCGGTTGGTGGTGGCCTAACAAAGAAGCCAAGGTTTGCAAAAACGCTAGCTGCGGCCATAAAACAAAATGCGGAGCTAGAAAAAATATGCGAAGCATGCAAAAAACGCCTTGCGATAAAGTCAATCGAGACAACAAGTGGGAAAGATTGAACAAATCGATCGATTGTCTAGCAAAAAATGTGCACAAGGAATGACAAACGAGTTTGGATAAACAGCAACTGCATACTAACCATTTACTGCCTCGAGCTGCGGTGCAATTACGTCAAGTTATTGGACACACTGCAGCTCGTACGCCGGCGATGCTTTTACATGGAAATATTACCAGCAACCGCTTATGTACAAGCATGCATTCGTGCAAAATCTTTTTCGTTATTTCTTTTTTTTTTTTTTGTTGCATGTAATACCTGCTACTGCTGCTGCCATCGCTACTTCTGCTACCGTTGTTACGACCACTTGAAAGTGCAAGTGGAAATACGGCTTGCAACATGGCAAAGCACAACAACGCGATTTAGTTAAAGGCTATGCCGAGTTTGGCCAAAGCGCGCCAACCAACAGCAGCTGACAGTGAAAAACTAAAACCATAATATGTAATAATAGGAGCCGGGCCAAATGCAATTGCAAGTGAAGTGGTCAACAGCGGCCAGCCAGCCACTAGCATAGTTGCAAAGTAAGCCAGTTAGTTAGCGGCGTGTATGTAGTAAACCGGTTTGTGGCGTTTGCCTTTGCGCCTGCGCACCAAAACTACTTACTAATACCAGTAATGCATCGCCGCTCGCCGCTCGCCGCTCGCCACTCGTCGCTCCAGTAAAACTTAAGTCGTTTTGCCATTTGCAGCAAAAGTGCACACATTACTCGCTTTTATGGCTTTGTTTTGCGGCTTTGGCGTGGTGTGTACTCACGTTTATTAAGCTGGTTATTTTATTATTCTCGTTGCTTTTCGCGATTTTTATGTTTTTTTTTGCATGTAGCCCCGGCTGTTGATGACGTTTTGCGCAAACTGACTTTAACATAATATTTGCATTTTCTGATTCTTTTTGTGCATTACTTTTTTTTCTGCCTCAAATGCCAACCTGTTTATTTGCCATATTATTATGGCTGGTTTGTATTAAATTGCAAGAAGTATTTATAATGAATAAAAATATGTACAGATATACATACGTATATATGTATGCATGTATGAGCAAATACGTATTCCAGCATCTTATGCATCTCAAGTGGCTACTTACGTACATACATGCATACATGTATACATAAATACATTCATACCCCACTGCATCTAATTTACTCACAAGTCAAAGTGTGAAACCCGAGGGCAAGACAAGTGGTTTGAGCTGCAGAGGCGTGAAATACCATAATCACTGAGATAATAAAAAAAGAATGAAAGAAGTGATTTGGTTTTGATTTTGATTAGCCTAATTTGTCGTTGTTTCCAGCTAATTGAATATTTGAATTTGGCCATTTTATTTAGTTCAGCTTCATTAGTCAGGTGGTCAGCCATGAAATTCGTAAATTAAAAGCAAAGCTTTAATGAATAATTGAAAGTCAATACGTAGGCATATACATACATATATACCCAGTTATATAGCTAAGTATCTACACATATGTGTTTAGATTTGCATGTACTCGTATATATATATTTATGGATTGGATAAACTTCCGTTATCGTCAGACACCAAAAGCAATTGTCTAGCTGGTAATGGTAAGTGTCAAGCTATGGCTGTACATATATACATTTCTTAATCTTTTTTTTTCAATTATTTTATAAAAGTAATTAAATTAGTTTCCATGCCTCAGTTAAAAGCCTATAAAAGTAGATTTACTTATTTCCTTTCAAGCCCAGTAAAATTAGCCTATTTTGCATTTTTCGTAAAAAAATATTTAACACAAATTTGTAGAGAATTTAATTTCCCACATTAAACATGGGTCCAGCCGCTTAGGTAGAGCTCAGTGATATACACACCCTCAGAAGATTACCGGCGTTGTCAAACTGATCCGCCATTTGAATTTTTTAAGTCGTGATTTCAGATTCGTAATCGAAGACCTTAAGAACACAGTGGGAAAATGTAATGTATAGTAATCGAAAAAATAATCAATAAAACAGCGGTTTTCACATTCGAAAATGCATTATTTTTCCCACGGTGATGTCCTAGGAAAAATGGGGCATTCAATTTTGCATTACCAGTAATGCAGCAATGAATGCGATTTAATATGAATTTCCGAGTTTTTGGATACATTAGAATGCTGATTACATATTAAACAGTAATAGAATCTAGAACTCATGAGAAATACATTACATTACTTATCACGCATGTAATGCATTACTACTTTTCCCACTGGGAACACTTGATTGTAAAGTTTTAAGCGAATCTAATCGATTTAAATTTTTTTCGTAATATTGGGTCCACCATTTTTAATTTTTTCAATCAGACCTCAGATTCGTAATAAGCGACCCCAAGAACCCCAGAGGAAAACTTTTCAAGCGATTAGGATCGACTTAAATTTTTTGGCAGCCATATTGGGTTCGCCATAATGAATTTTTTAAAATCATGTTCTAGGTTCGTAATCAGCAACCTTAAAAATATAACAACCTGCGTTACTTTTTCTATTTTAGTGTTGTGGAACAAAAGTTGTAAAGCAAAATCTGATTTACAGTTAGTTTAGACGCCATATTTGAGACGCCAGGTTGAATTTTTGAAAAGGCCACACTGTTTTCAATGGCGGCGTCTATGTGATCATTTTAATACCTTACTCTTTGTAATCCGTAATATATAGTTTTAGTCATCGTAGTGTACCGGTTGACGTTATATGGAAATGAATTTTACGCCGCTTCGCTTACATCGCTATGTTTGGCACGTTCCCGGCCGTGATCTAAGCGTCGTACAAAAAAAAAAAGTGCGTATAGAAGTTGTGGAGAATACCGCAAGCTTGTCCTCCGAGTTATGGCAAGAAAGCGCGCATACGTTGGTAGAATGTGAACCTTAATAGCCCTACACACGCATTGATTTATCGCCCAACCAGTTGACCAACCTACTTAACGAAATTCCCTACAAACGCACCAACCAGTTGGTCGATCCCTATAGCTAGAAAATAACACAGGAAGTGACCAGCATTTCCTGCATTCTCACGACAGTCGTGCATTCGTAACCGGAACGACCCAGTTTTATATCTGGACAAGGAATGTCACTCCAGCAACACTCCCCAAAAATTGTTTGGGGAAACTGTATGCTATTACAACAACAACCAGCATTTCCTGTGTGAATTCCCAGCAACATATGTATGTACATAGACAATGGAAACTAACATCAGAAAGCGGGTGACTATTTGCTGGCGCAACCATAACTGGGAGGCTTTCAGTGGCTGAAAAACTAATGTTGCCTTCAAACTGTCAAGTATTTGCTTCCACGGGGAAGATAGAGCTGCAGACAACTGGTCGGATTAATGACTGGCAACTTCTCGCGGAACAAACACCTGACTGCATTGAAGACTACTTATTTGTAAATACTTTAGCTTCAAAGAAGATAAAAATGAATATGAAAACAGGAAATTTTTAATGACTATACCCTTTTGAGCTGTCTTTATTGTGAAGCTGCATTCATGTAGAATAACTCTTGCTGCGTTTTGAATGTTTTTCCCGAAGTCCAACCAAATACTGTTTTCGAAATGTTTCATGGATAACACAGAGTTATGTAACAAAGAAGTCGAAACAGTGCTTTCGAACCAGATCCGAATTTTGACAAACTGCATCAAAATTATGAGGAATATAAAACTTTGCTTTGGTTAATCAGAATATGAGACTACAAAGTTTTTTGCCAGTTATGAAGATTCTTTTGGTTTAAAAGATTGAAGCAACAATAATCGACTTCGGACGTCAGTTAGAAACTTAGAAGAACAATAGCTTTAAGTTTAGTAGCATCTTTATTCGAGACATTCCATGGTAAAAGTCCTTACTTAACTTTATTTGAGCGAACCTTCAACTCAAATTTTCATTTTTTGAATTATTAAATGATACATAAATATGCGCACGAGTGTCGCTTATCATGCGAAATGTCAGGTGGGCCATGAAATTTGGCTTGCGGCCGCATTTAGTCATCAACTTCAACGTCAGTTGGAGGCAACAGAGCAAATAGGAAACAGCAGACGTCGGCCGCAACTAAGCATCCTCGGGCAGAGAGAATCCACTAAAATAATCATTGCACACATCAACATAATCAACAGCGCCATTATCAGTGCCACCAGCTGTGCTGCACAAACATGTGTGCATTTAAGTAAATATGCACGCATAGTCAGACATCATATAAGTAAGTCATCTACATATGTATGTACATATGTGTATGCATGTGTGCGCGTATGTTGTGCAGTCTTCACCTGAGCAATTGTGGCACGTGACACATTCGAGCGCATCATGAATATGAAAGTGTTGCTGATACTGCTGGTGACTAACAACGTTGGAAATGTCTCCTGTCATTCCTGGAAATCCAATAGGATTTTCACCGACATTGGTAGCTGTTTGTTGAACTTACGCCAGCCAGCTAAACCAAAGTGTTTGCCGACGCCATATTTGGAAGCGGTTACATGCTTATGATGGTACGTGTAAATACACAAAGGTTGCACGTGGCGTGAGTGCCCCTTACATTGCCAGCACAATGCCGCAAAGTTAAAAACAAGTCAAGTTGGAAACAATTTGTGTATGTATGTAAGACTGGTATACATACATACATATGTATGTACATGGATGGTGCCATGCGAATTTTCTACCCGACTAACAGCTGCAGCAGTCAAGCATAAGTAGCAAAACTATTTTGAACTACAAAATTCGTTGTTTTTTCCCCCGCGTACCTTTTTTGTTTTGTGTACTTTTCTAAAATCACTGCCGCTGTTTCATAAAGATTGCTGCAATGTGAGGAGTTTTAGGGGATTACAATTTTTTATTCTTTTTATTTTTGGTTCAAATTTTTCGCTGAGTTGTTAAGTGCTTTCGCCGGCAGGGTTTTTTACATTTTTGGTCCTTTTATAACTTGCGAATTGAAATTTTTAAGGCTTGTGAAAAATCCTCTTGATTTCACAGTTAAGCAAGTGGTTGAGCGATAGAATGGAATATGCTTATCATCGGCGTCGGATGCGTTGATTGTAATTTGAAAGTGCAGGAGTCGTGAGCGAGTTCTACGAATATGTGACCCACTTAGGAACAGAAATTTAGGCACTAAAAATGACACAGCAACTTTTAAATATTCATGATTTTTTTTTTTTTGTAGAACTAACAAAAAATAATGCATGTAAAACACAACAGTCAGATTACATGCCGTTCATTGTATCGTTTTCTTGTTACTTTTAATCTGGCGCAACAGTTTTCGCTGGGTTAAAGAGCTTTGATATCCGTCTATCAACACAACGTTGCCAAAAGCTTTATAACTAATCCTTGCAAAGGCGGTGCAGTAGCACAATAGCTGTTCCGATGTGCCGTTTCAATCATTCCAAGATAGAAAGGGCAAGTGGAATCGTCGTTTATACCGATCGAAGTCAGGTGTTTATTTAACGAGAAGTTACCAGTCAGCAATCGCAAAAGTTGTCCGCAATCATATCTGCTCAATGAGTGAAGAAACCTAGCTAGACCATGCCAGTTTTACCCATCCCTTGCCTCTCGACACCTCATTGTCGAGCGAAATATTTTCCCAGTCTCTGACGGCAGCTCAGAGGAGCGAAGGTGGAAATGCTTTAATAAGTTGCGAACCAAGAATACCTGCTCTGAACCCGCTCTTAGTAAATGATAAGATACTCTGGAGTGATCTGGTAACATGACTAAAACAAGTTCCTTAAGCTTTCCAAAGTTAAGCCGAGAGTTGATTTGCCGAACTAGTTCGGAAGTGTTTAGCTAGAGGTTTTGTCGATTCTTAAAGGGTACCAATTTTTCAAATGCAGTCCGTGGTTTTGAGAACTGAATATACCGCTGAAATTAAGATTTTTTTGTATTCTCATTTTTTATTTGAGATTAATGTTACACTTTAACAGCGATATATGTATCTATAGTATGTATATAAATCAAAATGCATAAAAGGTAGTCAAAATGGCAAAAGTAACTTGCTATTACAATTAATTTTTAAAAGCGACAATTTCTCATATTTTCAACAAAATCATTTTCAATTTTAAATCGAATCATAACTCCGTAATTTGATTAAATGTTCTGTTATGTTTCTTTTTAATATAAGTTGCACAACGCAAAATACATAAATTAAAGTGAAAATAAGCCAAAAGAAAATATTATATTTGCATGCAACAAACAACTGACCTATAAAAACAAACGATTTAAAATGCAAATGTGGAAAAACCTAAGCAAATAACTACAACAAAAGCAAATGTTCAATTAAAATGTAAATAATCTCACACCGCAAAAAGCTGAAATAACAAAAAAAATAAAAAATAAAAATAGTAGACCGTCTGCTTCTGGTTGCCTTCATTTGCAACACTTTCTCATCTCGCCCGGCAATAGCTCTTATCCTGCTGCATAGCTGAACAAAGCGGTCGCTGTTAGCGTAAACAAGCTTCGAATGCAGACGCTTGTGTCTCGATCCAACCATAATAAATTATTTGCAAGTTAGTGCGGACGCCACAAATGCAGCTAAATAATGCTACTTTGCAGCAATACAAGGTAAGCTTATTCTCAAGCGTGCACTACATACATACATACCCATCTCACAATAGACAATAAACTAGAGTAGTGTTCGCTTTATAACGACCCACCTTGCAACTTATTGATTCTGCTTATTTTTCTGCAATTTTCTCTATTTGTAAATAAGTGCTTAACGTTTTTATTTATACCGCGGCATTATTCTCCCTTTGTGTTAAGTTAAGTTCTGTACTTTACTACTATCAGCCGAACCATATGAAAATTACAGGAAGCCAGACTGAATTAAATAAGTGGAAAGAATAAAAATGAAGATCTAAAATATTGGAATAGCTAGCATACAGGAATTAGCTCTCAGAATACTTCCCTTTTTACCGATAGCATAATAAAATTTCTTAAAAATCGACTCAGAGATATTGCGGAGGGTAAAAAGAGATGGACTCAAAGTAATAGTTCCACCTTTCATTTTCACTTCGAACAGGTGGAGAAATTTATGTCCTGTTTAAAAAACAATGGTCAGTTCAACCCACATCCGGCTAAAACCGGAAGTCGGTAATACGACCAAAAGAGCATCCCCGACTTGGTGATTACTATTTTTCGTAAATTTAAGAAGCTCGAAAGTCATTTACAGGTCGAAAAAGGCATTTCCGAGAAACAAATTTCTAGCAAAATTTACGTATTTTTATCTTCAGAATCCGAATCTGTACAAAAACTTGGATGTTTAATCCACTTCCGGTCGAAGCCTTAAGACGATAATACCACCAAAATATAGAGCATCCCTGAATTCGTAGTTCATATTTTTGTGTTTTTCAATCAAAAAACCATTCCCTCCATTTTAGGATTCGCATTCGCTTTATTACCCAAATTAAAATCGGTTTTTGATATGGCTTGATGGGAAAATTGGGACGATTTAATAGTGGGCATTCCAGAAAATCGAACAGATCTAGAGAGGAATACCAATCGAGTCACGAAATTGTCTAGTATAACATATCCAAAAAGTACCATCGAACTTGGCCGGGGTGTTATTTAAAATAATGAACAACTAACAAATTTTTTCCCACTCGACACCAACAACTCTGACTCCATCAAATCAAATGCATTAATTGAAATGATTAAAATACTAAATTTTAGAGAAAGTGATTAGTCGCAATTGCTAAGGAATTGGCTGCTACGGACGTGGACACCCGAGATTACACTTGCGAGAAGTAGAACCTCCAGCTGGGTACGTCGGAAGACATCTACACGAACTGAAGGACGATATTCAGGACTATAATCAATAACTACAGGGACACCGAACATACAAGTGATAAGCTGCATGCATACAGAAATCCTGACCACTTTATCTGACTCTTTCCCGATGAATAGCATAATAGGAGTTCGATCACAAAGAGGAATTCAGCTACCTCGCCAGACCTGCGTTACTCCAGCTAAACTATGGTCCGGATATTTCGATAGGTGGAACTCCTGACTATCTACTACTACTACTACTTAGACTCTGACATTCTAAATATACGTACATATAAGAAGCGGCTTGGAAACTAGTCCTTTCCAACCGCTCAGTTGTGGCGGCTCTGGAAATTACACTCTTAGACCGCATATCGTACGTGATATATTTACGGTAATGCTTGGAATCCCGTCCATTCCAACAGCATCGAGAATATGCTATCTTAGTTAAATATACATAAACTAATATATAGTTTAGAAGGAAAAGTGTAACAAGTTAACTTATTTTAAGCATTAAATTTAACTTTAATTTTATTATATATTGCAATACATAATTCAAATGTATATAGGTCAAATGACTGTAATAAATAAATAAATAAATAAAATATGTCCCGTATTCAAAGGCTAACCGTAACCCATTCAAATAACAACCGTCTTCACTTGGTTCGACCCCGTCGAAGGGGCACGTTTCCTGGACCCACTGTTAGTTGAGCTTGATGAGAGCTATTGAAAGTTTAGCTGGTTTAGGCATACAGTCGCTATAACAGTTTCCCAGGCCCAAGAAACATCTAAATTAGAAGAAGGTTTTTCTAACAGCGGTCGACCCTCGGAAGGCAATGACAAACCTCCGAGTGTATTTCTGCAATGAAAAAGCTTCGCATAAAATTTACTGGCGGAGGAAAACTGTAACATCAATACGCACACCACAAATTGAAGGAGAAGCTTGGCCAAACACTTAGCACAAGTGTAAGCGACAAAATATTATCATCTTATATATATTAAGCAGTTTTATTTAGGAATAAATATTTTATCACGAACTTACTGGAAGCGAGCGGCATGGCATGCCTGTTCTCTTTCGGAACGTCCTTTATTGCTTGCTTTTGTTTTTAGTATTTTACAAATCCCTGGTACCAGGTGCAAAGGCGAACGACAAAATCAAAGGGGTTTAGGTTAGCTTGAACGTATGTGTAGATATAAATCCTAGTTTTGTTACAGCAATTACATTGTAAGCTATAAACAATTGGTTGTATAGCCTCTAGTTAAGTTTTAAACACACCACAACTTTGTCTTAGGATATTTAGTAGAATGTATAATCAGCTTTATATGCTTTTCAGTTTTTTCATTGCCTACACTGAAAATAAAATTTCGTAAAAATGCTACGAAAAACTTTCGTAGTCTTGATTTTTGTACAACGTATGAAACTTTCGTTCATAATACGAACATATTTTTCACAACGAAACAAGATTTTACAAACCATTCATAAATATAACGAAAGGAGTTTTGTAAGGCTTTTTTTCAGTAGAATTTACAAAAACTTTCTGTACGAATTATTTTTTTTTTTATATTGTACGAAGGCATTCGTAATATTTACGTATGGTTTTAAAATTTACGAAATCTACAATTCTGTATTCGTTTTATTTCTTAAATACTTTCGTACATAGTACTAATGCAGAAAATTCGTAAAATATACGAATATTTTCGTGGAGTATATTAAATTGCCAGCAGTTTAATATTCCATCATATTTTTGTGTACCGCGTGTTATTGCCAAATGGCCTGTTGGCTGCTGTGAGACATATAATTTAAATTTAAACGTTTTATAAAGGAATTTGCTGGATAACAAATACAATAAAAAATTAAATATTAATTTGTGATTTGATTTTTATAATCATTCGTAGAGTTATGGATTTATCGTAAACATTGCTAGCTGGCAAAGGTGAGTGAATTAATTTTAAATTTTTTATTTTTTTGCTCTTGTTTTCTTGCTTTTTATTGTTGTTTGTTTTATTGCAGCATGTATGAACAGCATTCGAGACACCGAGAATAAATAAGCCAAAACAAATATTTGACGTTTGACCGCAATACAAATTGCCTGTTGGTTTTCGTTTCATTCTTATTTATTTTCTTTCATTAAAATGAATTATTATTATTTTTTAGATTTGTAGAGCCTGATTTCCTCATCTCCTCCTTGATAATCTCATTGCTTTTTGCAATTTACTTTTGGAATAGTTTTTTTTTTTTTTTTGATGTTGGTCGGAATCTGGACTCGAACCCAGGCCATGCGGAATGGTAGCACGGACTGGTTACTACGACACCACAGCGGCCTCTATTCGGAGTACAAATTAAAAATAACGAATATTTATTTAATTGTGAGCTGTATGAATTGTACTCCAGTGTAAAAGAGAATCAACCGTGTTTTTATTTGGTTACAAAAATTCACCATAAAACTATGGAAGGATAAATAACGCATTTATCTGCCTGAAACCCGTATTTTTCAATAAAATTTAGCTGTCCTATACAAGTTTTTGGACATTTTAAACAAGTTTGAAAATATTTCATTCTTCATTTAAAGATGAAATGATAACACAACACTTTCGTTATATTTTTATCATTAATGTTAAGCGTTTTTGCAAAACATTTTGTTAAACAAAAATGCTTAAAATTTACGAGTCTGCAGATAATGTCCTTATTTTTAATATTTGTAGATAAGGACATCAGCGCTTGCTTTTGAGATTGGCCACCAAATAACCAAACCGTAAAGTGTTATA
>NW_023458565.1:2888099-2920396 GCF_013731165.1 Rhagoletis pomonella | reverse complement strand
TTTTATAGGTCAGTTGTTTGTTGCATGCAAATATAATATTTTCTTTTCGCTTATTTTCACTTTAATTTATGTATTTTACGTTGTGCAACTTATATTAAAAACAGAAACATAACAGAACATTTAATCAAATTACGGAGTTATGATTAGATTTAAAATTCAAAATGATTTTGTTGAAAATATGAGAAATTGTACCTTTGAAAATTTAATTGTAACAGCAAGTTACTTTTGCCATTAACGACTACCTTTTATGCATTTTGATTTCTATACATACTATAGATACAAATATCGCTATTACTGTGTAACATTAATCTCAAATAAAAAATAAGAATACAAAAAAAATCTTAATTTCAGCGGTATATTCAGTTCTCAAAACTACGGACTGCATTTGAAAAATTGGTACCCTTTAAGAATCGACAAAACCTCTAGCTACTTCCGAACTAGTTCGGCAAATCAACTCTCGGCTTAACTTTGGAAAACTTAAGGAACTTGTTTTAGTCATATTACCAAATCACTCGAGAGTATCTTATCATTTACTAAGAGCGGGTTCAGACCAGGTATTCTTGGTTCGCAACTTATTAAAGCTTTTCCACTTTCGCTCCTCTGAGCTGCCGTCAGAGACTGGGAAAATATTTCGCTCGACAATGAGGCGTCGAGAGGCAAGGGATGGGTGAAGATAGATAGATAGATAATTAATAGAGGCATGCACTGGGACCAGCAGGTCTATTGTGCCCTCAACCATTTACAGTACCTCATCTAATCCTAGAGAGCCCAAAAATTTGAGGAGATCCCCAGGGATTAGCGATTGTATTGCTTCGTTACTTGGCCAGTAGTGGCCCAGGTGCCTCTCCCGTCTTCTCGCGACCGCCACGCATTCGCTAAGCAGGTGCACGGGAGTCTCCTCGGTCACGTCGCAGAAACGACATAGGTCGTTTGACCAAATCCCTAGCTTGTGTAGGTGGCCTCTCAGTCTGCAGTGACCCGTCAGAAAACCTGTTATAATCCTTAGTTTTCCTTTGGATAGATTGATAATTGCCCTGTACCTCGTGAGGCTGTAGCCTCCTAGTAGTTGTTTTGCTTGACGTAAACCTGTAGTGTTACGCCAGTGTTGATTCCTTTGTATGTTCCTTTCTTTCCTGAGCGCCTCCTTGATTGTACTAGGTCCAATCGCTAGGAAGGGCTCAGGCCCTATAGGCGACGAGGTGGCCGCCATTCTAGCTAGTCGGTCCGCTTCTTCGTTGCCCGCAACTCCTATGTGTCCTGGATGGGTGGGTGAAACTAGCTAGATCTACATATCTAGGTTTCTGCACTCGTTGAGCATTTGTGATTGCGGACAACTTTTGCGATTGCTGACTGAAAACTTCTCGTAAAACAAACGCCTGACCGCGATCGATATATAAACGACGATTCCACTTGCCCTTTCTATCTTGGAATTGATGTAACGGCACACCGGAATACTTATTGTGCTACTGCACCGCCTTTGCAAGGATTAGTTATGAAGCTTTTGGCAACGTTGTGTTGAGAGACAGATATCAAAACTCTTTAACCTACTGACCAAATTAAAAGTAACAAGAAAACGATACAATGAACGGCATATAATCTGACTGTTGTGTTTTACATGCGTTACTTTTTGTTAGTTCTACCAAAAAAAAATAAAAAAATTGTGAATATTTAAAAGTTGCTGTGTCATTTTTAGTGCCTAAACTTCTGTTCCTAAGTGGGTCACATATTCGTAGAACTCCCTAACGACTCCTGCACTTTCAAATCGCAATCAACGCACCCGACGCCGATGATAAGCATATTCCATTCTATCGCTCAACCACTTGCTTAACTGTGAAGTCAAGAGGATTTTTCACAAGCCTTAAAAATTTCAATTCGCAAGTTATAAAAGGACTAAAAGTGTAAAAAACCCTGCCGGCGAAAGCACTTAACAACTCAGCAAAAAATTTGAACCAAAAATAAAAACAATAAAAAACTGTAGGTAATCCCCTAAAACTCTTCACATTTCAGCAATTTTTATGAAACAGCGGCAGTGATTTTAGAAAAGTACACAAAATAAAAAAAGTTACGCGGCGGGGAAAAAACAACGAATTTTGTAGTTCAAAATAGTTTTGCTACTTATGCTTGACTGCTGCAGCTGTTAGTCGGGTAGAAAATTCACATGGCAGCATCCATATACATACATATGTATGTATGTATACCAGTCTTACATACATACACAAATTGTTTCCAATTTGACTTGTTTTTAACTTTGCGGCATTGTGCTGGCATTGTCATAGTGGCACTCACGCCACGTGCAACCTTTGTGTATTTACACGTACCATCATAAGCATGTAACCGCTTCCAAATATGGCGTCGGCAAACACTTTGGTTTGGCTGGATGGCTAGATGGCTGGCGTAAGTTCAACAAACAGCTACCTAACTGCTTGATAACAAAAATGTCGGTGAAAATCCTATAGGATTTCCAGGAATGACAGGAGACATTGCCAACGTTGTTAGTCACCGGCAGTATCAGCAACACTTTCAAATTCATGATGCGCTCGAATGTGTCACGTGCCACAATTGCTCAGGTGAAGACCGCACAACTTACGCGCACACATGCAAACATATGTAGATGACTTACTTATATGTATGATGTCTGACTATTATATGTACACACATACATATGTATGCTTGAATTTACTTAAATGCACACATGCTTGTGCAGCACAGCTGGTGGCGCACTGATAATGGTGCTGTTGATTATGTTGATGTGTGTGCAATGATTATTTTAGTGGATTCTCTCTGCCCGAGGATGTTTAGTTGCGGCCGACGTCTGCTGTTTCCTATTTGCTCTGTTGCCTCCAACTGACGTTGAAGTTGATGACTAAATGCGGCCGCAAGCCAAATTTCATGGCCCACCTGACATTTCGCATGATAAGCGACACTCATGCGCATATTTATGTACGATTTAATAATTCAAAAAATGAAAATTTAAGTTGAAGGTACATAGATCATTGTATGCACGACCATTGACACAGTTCTCTGAATTAAAGTTAAGTAAAGTAAAGTTTTACCATGGAATGTCACGAATAAAGATGCTACTAAACTTAAAGCAATTCTTCTTCTAAGTTTCTAACTGACGTCCGAAGTCGATTATTGTTGCTTCAATCTTTTAAATAAACCAAAAGAATCTTTATAACTGGCAAAAAACTTTGTAGTCTCATATTCTGCTTCACAATAAAGACAGCTCAAAAGTGTATAGTCATTAAAAATTTCCTGTTTACATATTCGTTTTTATCTTTTTTGAAGCTAAAGTATTTACAAATAAATCGTCTTCAATGCAGTCAGGTGTTTGTTCCGCGAGAAGTTGCCAGTCATCAATCCGACCAGTTGTATGCAGCTCTATATTCCCCGTGGAAGCAAATACTTGACAGTTTGAAGGCAACATTAGTTTTGCAGCCACTGAAAGCCTCACAGTTGTAGTTGGGCCAAATATTCACCCACTTTCTGATGACAGTTTCCATTGTCTATATACATACATATGTTACTAGGAATTCACACGGGAAATGCTGGTTGTTGTTGTAACAGCAAACAGTTTCCCGAAATAATTTTTGGGGAGTGTTGCTGGAGGGACAGTCCTTGGCCAGAAATAAGATGGGCCGTTCCGGTTACGAAGACACGGCTGTCGTGAGAATGCAGGAAATGCTGGTCACTTCCTGTGTTATTTTTTAGCTATAGGGATCGACCAACTGGTTGGTGCGTTTGTAGGGAATTTCGTTAAGTAGGTTGATCAACTGGTTGGCCGATAAATCAATGCGTGTGTAGGGCCTTTAAGGTTCTCATGCCACCAAGGTGTGCGCGCTTTCTTGCCATAACCCAGAGCACAAGCCTGCGGTATTCTCCACAACTTCTATACGCACTTTTTTTTTTGTACGACGCTTAGATCACGGCCGGGAACGTGCCAAACATTGCGATGTAAGGGAAGCGGCGTAAAATTCATCTTCATATAACGTCAACCGGTACACTCCGATGTCTAAAACTATATAGGAGGGATTACAAAGAGTAAGGTATTAAATGATCACATAGACGCCGCCATTGAAAACAGTGTGGCCTGTTCAAAAATTCAACCTGGCGTCTCAAATATGGCGTCTAAACTAACCGTAAATCAGATTTTGCTTTACAACTTTTGTTCCACAACACTAAAATAGAAAAAGTAACGCAGGTTCTTATAATTTTAAGGTTGCTGATTACGAACCTAGAAAATGATTTTAAAAATTCTACTTTGCATTACTGGTAATGCAAAACTGAATGCCCCATTTTTCCTAGGACATCACCGTGGGAAAAATAATGCATTTTCGAATGTAAAAACGGCTGTTTTATTGATTATTTTTTCGATTACTAAGCATTACATTTTTCCACTGGGTTCTTAAGGGCTTCGATTACGAATCTGAAATCAGACTTAAAGAATTCAAATGGAGGATCAGTTTGACAACGCCGGTAATCTTCTGAGGGTATGTATATCACTGAGCTCTTCCCAGGCGGCTGGACCCAAGTTTAATGTGGGAAATTCAATTCTCTACAAATTTGTGTTTAAACATTTTTTTTTTTTACGTTAAATGCAAAATACGCCCATTTTACTGAGCTTGAAGGGAAATAAGTAGATCTACTTTTATAGGCTTTTAACTGAGGCATGAGAACTCATTTAATTACTTTTATAAAAAAATTAAAAAAAAAATTAAGAAATGTATATATGTACAGCCAAAGCTTGACTCTTACCATTACCAGCTAGACAATTGCTTTTGGTGTCTGACGATAACGGAAGTTCTATCCAATCCATAACTATATGTACGAGTACATGCAATTCTAAACACATACATGTACATGTGTACATACTTAGCTATATAACTGTGTATATATGTATGTATATGCCTACGTATTGACTTTCAATTATTCATTAAAGCTTTGCTTTTAATTTACGAATTTCATGGCTGATCACCTGACTAATGAAGCTGAACTAAAGAAAATGGCCAAATTCAAATATTCAATTAGCTGGAAACAACGACAAATTAGGCTAATCAAAATCAAAACCAAATCACTTCTTTCATTATTTGTTTTTTTTTTTATCTCAGTGTTTATAGTATTTCACGCCTCTGCAGCTCAAACCACTTGTCTTGCCCACTGGTTTGACACTCTGACTTGTGAGTAAATTAGATGCAGTGGGGTATGAATGTATTTATGTATGTATGTATGTACGTAAGTAGCCACTTGATATGCATTATATGCTGGAATACGTATTTGCTCATACTTGCATACATATGTATGTATATTTTTATTCATTATAAATACTTCTTGCATTTAAATACAAACCAGCCATAATAATACGGCAAATAAACAGGTTGGCATTTGAGGCAGAAAAAAAGTAATGCACAAAAAGAATTAAAAAATGCAAATATTATGTTAAAGTCAGTTTGCGCAAAACGTCATCAACAGCCGGCTACATGAAAAAAAAAAAAACATAAAAATCGCGAGAAGCAACGAGAATAATAAAATAACAAGCTTAATAAACGGAGGTACACACCACGCCAAAGCCGCAAAACGAAGCAATAAAAAGGAGTAATGTGTGCACTTTTGCTGTAAATGGCAAAACGACTTAAGTTTTACTGGAGCGGCGAGTGGCGAGCGGCGAGCGGCAAGCGGCGATGCATTAGTGGTATTAGTAGGTAGTTTTGGTGCGCAGGCGCAAAGGCAAACGCCACAAACCGGTTTACTACATACACGCCGCTAACTAACTGGCTTACTTTGCAACTATGCTAGTGGCTGGCTGGTCGCTGTTGACCACTTCACTTGCAATTGCATTTGCCCCAGCTCCTATTATATTACATATTATGGTTTTAGTTTTTCACTGTCAGCTGCTGTTGGTTTGGCGCTTTGGCCAAACTCGGCATAGCCTTTAACTAAATCGCGTTGTTGTGCTTTGCCATGTTGCAAGTCGTATTTCCACTTGCACTTTCAAGTGGTCGTAACAACGGTAGCAGAAGTAGCGATGGCAGCAGCAGTAGCAGGTATTACATGCAACAAAAAAAAAATACAACCAATAACGAAAAAGATTTTGCACGAATGCATGCGGTTGCTGGTCATATTTCCATGTAAAAGCATTGGCGGCGTACGAGCTGCAGCGCGTCCAATAACTTGACGTAATTGCACCGCAGTCCGAGGCGAAGTAAATGGTTAGTATGCAGTTGCTGTTTATCCAAACTCGTTTGTCATTCCTTGTGCACATTTTTTGCTAGACAATCGATCGATCGATTTGTTCAATCTTTCCCACTTGTTGTCTCGTTTGACTTTATCGCAAGGCGTTTTTTGCATGCTTCGCATATTTTTTCTAGCTCCGCATTTTGTTTTATGGCCGCAGCTAGCGTTTTTGCAAACTTTGGCTTCTTTGTTAGGCCACCACCAACCGCTGCTGACTTTAAAGTTGCCTGAGCTACTTTTGTCGCCTTTTGTTTTGTTTTGTTCGCTTGTCGTTTGCTGTCAGCCACTTTGTTGTTGGCGCTGTTATTTGCTGTAGATAGCACAATGCAAGTTTTTCTTTCCTTCGTACTTTCGCTTTCCGCATACCAAATCAATCTGTTGATGTATAATTTATAGGTAGCTGTGATAAAATAGCTTAAATCGACTTTACATTTTTTAACACTAACGTTAGTTATAGACTTTAAATTAAATTGTAAAACATATTTTCAATTATCGTGCAGCGGTTTTTAAAAATCCTTAAATTATTCTAGCAATTAAGTGACATTTTTTTCGCTTCTGTTAGTTTTCATATTGAATTTAAACAAAAATATTAGTTATACAAATTTTAGCGCAAGCCAATCTGGATCATTTCAATGCCGGGACCGTAACAGTTACAACTTTTATTATAAAAATCGCTCTTTAACAATTATGTTTTTTACTTTTATTTAATTACTCCTTAAATAACAGTTTTTTCTGATTTTTATTTTATAACTCCAAAATAACAGTTATTTTTAATTTTTATCTAAATAATCTGCAAATAACTGATATTCTTGATTTTTATATCATATGCCTTAGATAACAGTTATCGACGACTTTTATTTATGAAAGTCATCAATAAAAATCAGTCAGTGACTTTCGACAGTGTCGAAGAACCTTTAGCATGACCTGAGGTCTGAGACCGGCTATGGTATTTTGGATATACATAGCTTTAGTCAGGCCAATCGTCACGTATTCTGCTGTAGTATGGTGGCGCAGAACCATGGTCAAAACCACGGCTTCTGTGCTAAACAGGCTACAAAGTAGTGTGTGTATAGGCATTACGGGCGCCATGAGTACAACGTCGCCTCTGGATTTTGCGATCCAAGAGGAGGCAATGAAAACGATGTGTCGACTGCACTTTTTAGGTCTGTGGCACGACGGATGGAACTCTGGGCACAGAGAGTTGTTCAGAAGATTGTCAGAGCCATATCCCATGTTTTTGGCACCAAATGACAAACTGATACCTAGAGTCTCTTTTGGTAGAAAGTACGTCGTTAGATTTCCTACAAGGGAACAATGGAGAGATCCAGACACTCTCTTGGGCAGCTCGGTGGAAACTTTATATACTGATGGCTCAAAGACTAAAAACGGTACTGAAGCTGGATGGCATCTGGACGGAAACTTCAGATGCTGTACCGTTTTGGGTGCAATGACAACGGTCTTTCAATCGAAAGTCTTTGCAAAACTGAAAGTGGCAGACGGGATAACTGGCGAAAGGTGGCGCAGACATAAAACAAGAATCTGCAGTGACAGCCAAGCTGCTCCTAAGGCCCTGGAAACCGCTCGAACCTCTTCAAAGTTAGTCCAGGAATGTAAGTTGAGCCTGAACTCCGTTACAAGATGGAATGAGCTTGAACTTGTATGGGTGCGAGGGCACTACGGTGTTCAAGGTAACGAACTGGCTGGTGAATTGGCGAACTGCGGTTCTCTGGAGCGCTTAATTGGACCGGAGTCAATTGTAGGGCCAAGCATAGCGGAAACGATCCGGTGCATCAAGCATCTCATAAGAAAAATTCATGAGAGCCGTTGGTGCACTATTGACACATGCAAAATAACCAAGTGTTTCCTGAAAAGGCCTGACAGGGTGGTAGCAAAATTTCTTCCCAGACAAAGAAGGAGTGATCTACGAGCCCGAGACGACATAGGCATCATTGACGTTCCACTATGTACATCGTGTTTGGAGGGTGAGGATAGTACAGAACATTTTCTCTGCCACTGCCCGACCTTTGCCAGACGCCAGATTTTTGGGTCGGATGGACTGAGAATGGACGACGTACATTCTCTTTCCCTCAAAAAATTGCTAAAATTCCCTCAAAAAATTGCTAAATGAGTGTGATAAGTTTGCAGAGGATTAATGAATTCCCACCCCCACTTAACTTTTCCCTTTCCTCTAAATCCTGTTTCTTGACCTTAAGTACAATGGGCAATACTGCCTGAGTGCTTAGAAAAATTTGTTTTTGGTTTTTCCGGCCACCCACAATTCCATTCCATTTCATTCCAAGGCATATAATATAAAAATTAAAAAAAATTGTTATTTTGGATTATAAAAAAAAAATCAAAAATAATTGCTATTTTTTTTTAATTTTGCTTAAAAATTACAAAAAAATATATATATTTTGAAATCAGATTCTCTTTGTTTTCTGTGGTCAATGAAATAATTTAAATAAGGAAATTCTGAACGCTGTTAGAAACATGCTAAAGTGCAGCAGCATTGCCAAATACTTGGCCAATTTTTTTTTGTATTTATTTTGAGTGTGCTTAATGGGTTTTTGTTCTTTTTAGTTGTTAAATTTAATAGATTATAAAGCGGAAAGAGTATTAGAAATTCTTATTTTTGCGAGCACTAACTGAAAAATTAAAATAAGGGCTGCAATTTTTGTTGCCAGCATATGGGCCAAAAAAAAGGGTAAAACGAAATGTTTTAGCAAAAAATACAACCGACTTCAATGTTCATATAAAAATTTACGAGGACTTTGAAATGTTAAATATATGATTAGTTCAAAAAATTATTTTAAAAAAATCAGTGCAATGTAGAATTACAAATATGTGTACCAAATGAAAGATACAATTCTTTAGTATTTAAAAACAATAAAGGTTTTTGGTTTACAAGGACTAGTAAGTATTGAAAATGTGCTTTTAATAAATTTTATCATTTTAAGTTAATAAAGTTTGCAGGACGAAATTCGATGATGACGTCGTGCGCATATTTGTCCTCAAACAATAGTTAACAAAAAAATATATTGCAAATTTTCTAGGATATTTAAGGACAAAATTTTTAAAGCACATACCAATTCGTCCTTATGCACCAAAAAAATTACTCTGTTATAATTCTACAGAATTTTTTCTTTTATATGATACCCTTATTGTTATCCTAGATTGCACAGAATTTTTTAAATAACTTTTTGAAATCGTAATAATTTTTTTTTAATTTCAAAATCATTTTAAAAAAAAGTCCTGACTACAATTTACCCATAGTTTTTCGAATATATTAATTTTCTTGTGTGTAATATGTACCGTCGCACGGTGCTATCGAAAATTTTGGGCATTCTGCATTGTTTTATATTTTTTTCCACAAGCGTGAATAACCGACAAAACTTTAATGAACAACAATCGCCATTTCCACTTGCCTAATTATGATTGGAGGCATCTATCTTCCCCATGGCGCTATCTTTAACCAAATTAGCTGAAGTCAAATTTTCTGGAAAATCCACTGAACACAAAATTTCATGTTTGTATGTATTTAGTATGCGTCCGTGCTGAAGATTTGTTCATGGCAAGCAAATTGACTGGGCATTATCATTGGCTGTAGCTGACATATGAAACGAGTACAGTTCAGAAGTATGGTGGGGTGACTACAGTATCCAGAAATGCGCAGTGAGTTGAAATATTTAACCTCCAACTGCAGTATCATGAACAAATTTTGCCTCATCATGACGATGACAGTTGTTTAGCAACACTCAAAAATATTTGCTAATTGGTATTCCCATTGCAAACATCTTCGGTTCAGTTCATATCTACGCTTATATAAGAACTAGCTGGACTGAATTAAATTCCGTTTTTTTTTTATATTGATATAAAATTAATATTTAGTTACAATGAACGCTTAACTTGCCATCAGTGTTTTCTTTACCATATTGAACGGCCCTAATATCTGGCCGCCCTAATCTCGGACTAATTACGCCTTAGGCCAAATTCGCAACTGATTTTCCTTTTGTTATAAATTTGTCATTGTATGTGCGTTCACATTACAGTGGTCATGCAGTATAATGAACTTTCAGAATTTTCGCTTTAACGAACGAACTATCTCATTGATGTTCCGATTTTACGAAATTTAATGAATTTTAGTATTCGATATAACGAACGCTGCTTGTATAAAAGTATCTGAGGGTGCTAAATATCAAAATACTAATAAATTTATTTAGTAGATTTCTTAGTAGATAGTAGATAGTGCAGTAAAAGAAATAGCAATCGGTAATTTTTGCTTTCCTAATTGAAAAAAGAAAAAGATTTTCAGTTTGTAGGAATATTTTCTTTTATGTTTGTTACCACATAACTTCGGACCACGTTAACTGATTTCCAAATTCTTTTTTTTTTTTAAAGGAAAGTGGGTACCTCAGGTGTGGTCCCATAATAATTTAATTTAGATATGATTATTGGATCATGAATAAATTAACGGTGGTATTAAATTTTTATATGAGGATTGAAGTCGGTTTTGTTTTTTGGTTAAAAGATTGACAAAATAATGAAATACATACTTTGTGATTTTCGGTATTTTTCGAATTTTTCCAAGACTTTGCTTTCGTCATTTTTTCCAGATTCTTCTTGTTTTACTTTTCGACATTGTTTTAGGAACTTTATTATTTAGGCATTTTCAAAATTTTCTACGGATTACTTTTGTATACAATATTTATTAAAGCTATAAATACTGAGTACTTTGTATCTGTTATTTAGTTAGGCAACGGCAACCAAGTGCTTTTATGCTTAGTATTTAGTCGTGTGAAAATAAGTAAATACATTAACTAAAATGTCTTAGTACATTTTAAGTATAAATATGCTTTTAACCCGGGCATCCAAAATACTTATGTAAGTGAATAAATAATACTTAATTATTTATTTAATATAAAAAGCTAGTAAATACATTTTTATCCATCACTGGCAAGTACATATTTACATACTTACATACATGTGCATGTAAATATCTGTAGTATATAGTACGTACACAAATACATATGTATGCATATAACACCGCGCGACAAAAATAAAAAATTTCAAAACACACGAAAGAATCGGTATACTCACGAAACTACGGGCAAAATATAGTAAAACTGCGTTTTTAGTTTTGCAGTCTGACGTCAGGATTTTTTTTTCAAAGGA
Organism: Rhagoletis pomonella; assembly: GCF_013731165.1. NCBI lineage: Eukaryota > Metazoa > Arthropoda > Insecta > Diptera > Tephritidae > Rhagoletis > Rhagoletis pomonella. The sequence continues at coordinate 2,908,993 of NW_023458565.1, read as the reverse complement.
CTTTGAAATTTTAGTGATATGATTAACTCAAAAAATTACTTCAAAAATTCAGTACAATGTAGAGTGACAAACACCACCAAACCAAATGAGAGAAAAAATTCTGTAGAATTTAAAAACAATAATCTTTCTTTGGTTTACAAGGACGAGTTGGTATTGAAAATGCGCTTTTAATAAAATTAATATTTTTAAGTTAATAAAGTTTGCAGGACAAAATTCAATGATGATGTCGTGCGTATATATTAGTCATCAAACAATAATTTTTTGCAAAAATAATTATTTCAAATTTTCAAAAAAGAAACTATAGATATGTGTAAATATGTTAGCACATTTTATTCTTCTTTCAATGGAAATTGCTTATCTATTTAGAAAAATAAAAAGGGCTTTCTATTGAATTCATATCCGAATAGTCAGTGAATGTTTCAATACAAAAAAAAAAAAAAAAGATTTTAAAAAGTGATAAATTTTTTATCGTTTTAGCTTTCTGCTTAACCCCATAGGTAGAAGTAATTTAGTTTCAATATTCTCCTGCCGTTAATAAGTAAAAGTAAATACATAGCAAACGCAAAGCAAAAAAAAAACAAATACACGTAAATACAAATGGTGTGGCGCATACCATACCCTTTCTTTCTCTTACAATGCATTATTTTATTAAATTCGAAAATAGAGTTAGATAAAAGGCAACACGAAATTTTTAAATATTCTTTAGCATTGCCAGGTGCTACCAATTTCACACAAGCTCTCGGCGATATGAGCCGAATAGGAAAATAAGGACAATTTTATGGGGAAAAAATGCGAGAAATATTTTCTTCATCGATACAAATCTGTTCAAAATACACGCTTTAAATTCACCAAATAAAAATATCGAAGGCAAGTGTTCTTTCGTATTCGAAAAGTGAGTGCTACATTTGAAATTTTAGCTTTTATTTAATAAGAATTTGTTAAATAATTTAAAGTAGGGCTGGGAACTTCATCCGGATTTTTCTACTATCCGGATAAACCGAATATTCGAATATGCGGATACCTAAATGAAAAATCCGGTTACTCTGGAAGCTAAGATAATATTCGGCTATCCGAATATCCGGATTTTTCGTTATCAAAACGATACTTTCATTTCCCAATACCTGGCGCTCATAAATGTGTAGTAACAAGTTTTCTATTTCTACGCACAAACATGTTTGTATAAATTTTAAAATTTCCAAAATTCTACTTTGTAATTTCAAAGGCTTCTACAAACGAATTAAAAAGTTCAACAAACAAATATATGCGTATAGAAAAATTGCTACTTCATATGCATGAGCGCTTGGTATTGGGAAATTAAAGTATCGTCTCGTAAAAATAAAAAATAAAATAAAATTGACCGCGAGAGTTTTTTCATGGCTTTAAAATATCATGGACGGAATATTGAAAGCTATAACGATACTTTTGGTCGTGCTGATTTTTTACCAAATTGTAGTATTTCTAAAATTGATGACAGGAATAGTGCCATTTGTTTATATTGTGACAAAACGATACAAAACAAAAGGTCAACTTGAAGTCCGTCAAGAGCTAATTCACTCTATCGTGTGCATAATTGAATTCACGAATATTATTAATCAGTTTGTTGATTTTTTTGGATATCTGAAAATACGAATATTAACCGGATCTTCGTAAATCCGGATATCCGATTACTTACACAAGCGAATATTAACCGGATATCCATAATATCCGGATTTTATTCGTGTCAACGGATAATCCGCATGGATATCCGGATATTCGAATGTGCGGATAGTCCCAGCCCTAATTTAAAGCCAATAATATTCCAGTTCATAAGAAATAAACTCAAGTCTATGCAATTAAATTATTCTAGTTACCTTAAATATTCTGTAGCTCAATTTCATTTATCCTCTTGATGCTACTCAGATTTCATCTTTGTTTGACAATGGTATACTAAGCCAGCTTTATCGAAAATCACTTGAAAAACTGAAAAGTGAATACTAAATCAATAGAATAAATAAACATTTTAGTTTTTACAAATGCGATAGTAACTACACATCTACATATGTATGTATGTACTAATCGCAATGCCAAAGAAAAAACCAATCCGGTAAAAGTTTCATACAATGCAACAAATGTTACTCATACGCCGTGGCGCTTGATTGATGAGCAAAGGCGAATGATTAAACGAAACAAGCGTTACGTACATTTAATTTTTAGCAATACTTATGTTATATTTTCGCAATCATGCTCTTACATATGACTAAATACACTTGTATCTATGTATGTTTGCATCAGTAATCTTACTTAAGGCCATCTAATGAAATTACGAACCCAATCTGCTTAGTAGTAGCTAATCGAAAATCAATAAAATTCTTCCCTTTAGGCTAGCTTACTTGTGTTACTTACATATATGTATGTATCTAAATACCCACTTATGTGTGTTATGTCTGTCCGAGAGTACACAATTCGCTATTTTCTTCCTGACATGGCTACCTCCGGTTAAAGCGATATTTGCCAGGCTTCTTTGATTGTCATTACATGACTGTTTATAAATAAATTTTCAGCCATGCTGATGGTGGCCAAAGAAATGTAATTAGCTCTATGTAATATCGGTTATATGAAAATGCCAATAACGCGTGCTTTTATTTTCTTAATCGCATATACATATACATATATGTACACTACTGCTTTTGGTATTAAATTACTGACGCGCTAAATTCACTTAACTCAAGAACTTAAGAACATACTCGTACGTAAATATTTAATGAAATGCTAATTTCAACCTTTTTATATTTCTTCAATGAGCCGCTGCCTTTTTTTAACCACTCATAAACCGCTGTCTAAGCATTTCGTGTGCTTGATTCATTAAATATAATGACTTAATTTATTTGTAAACATTGCAGAGGCACTTATTAACATTCTCGTGCAAGTATTCAATTTCCCTTCATCGATCGCTTATTTCAAACACACTTTATTTAATTATAAAAGCATTCGAATTTACACCTCCTTCCCCAATGGTTGTGGTATTTTTGGCGCTTTTTTTTTTTTTGCGCCAAATCCCCACTTCATTCATGTACGAGTAAGTGTTTCTAAGGTATCTGCAAAAATTTCAATTTTCCCACACACACGAAAAACCATTTAAGGATAATACGCATAAGTCACTTACAGGCAAAATCCATTTGAGAAGGAAAACAAAGTAAAATTCATAGAATACCTGTTAGCAAGGTCACGCGAACGGGTGTTGTGTACATATGTTGGTGTCTATGTATTTATTATGGTTTCACCGCACACACGCCAAGTCATAATTAATGGATGTGTGTGTTTTTAAGTGGCAATGTGCGTGAATGATGAGCGTAGGTGTTAGGTTGGGTTGGAATGTTGGCGAAAAAAGTTTTACGCCCAAGTAGCAGCTAAGTGCCTTTTTGATAGCATTTACCTCGAGTGAATATGTTAGAACCAAACGGTGTGGTTGATAAGGTTGAGTAATATTTAGAAGGCTTATATCGGTGAATTTTCTTAACGATCTGAACTACACATTAAAGCTGGGCATTTGCAAAGAAAGTTGCTGTACTGTTTCTTTTTCATTGTAGGCAATGCCCAGCCTTCTAGCGCGTGGTTCAACCGTCAGCTAAATATATTTCTCTGAACAAATGATATGATTACATTATTTGGTTAAAGTCACCACATCATGTGTTGAGAAAAATAGTTTTAGCTGACTTTTTTCTGGGTGTAGCCTTACAATGTCAGGTCTAGGTTTCACCTATAAGTTATGTGTTCCTTTAAGGTTGTATAGAGCTACATGAATTTGTATATACGGCTGCCGTGCGTCACCTTTACTACGATTGCTGAAAATTATTGAAAACGATTTACTTATCTATATTTTTCTCCAATTGGCATGAGATTCGATCCTCGACCAATCCGAATGTGGAACTTTCATCAGCTAACTCGTCTACAGCTATATCGAACTGCCTACTTACAGCGCTTAAATAAGTTCCACGCTGTTTGATCTGTTTGGACTTTAGGAGCAAAAGACACCAATGTCTTAATGGTCGCCTGACTATCTATCTATTTAAAATACTACTACATTTAAAATATGAAAGCCTTTAGTTATAGCGAATGCATCTGTCTGGAAAAAATTTTCGAACTTGGGCTCCAAAATGGAACGTGAAATTTGGAGCAGGCGAGATTAAGAAGATCAATCTCTTATGCAGGCAGTTATGTACATATATCAAGTTCCTCGTTCCAGTCGGCTCTAGGCGAAATTATCACGCCAAAAAGCCTGTCAAATTCTACTCCAGTTCGTATATAATCGGTTGCCAGCTACTGCTACAAAGGATCGTTTTTTCTTTTCATACACCCGATTCTCTAAGTTTTTTAGCATGTAATGATGCATTATGTAAGGGCCTACAGGACATGGGGTTGGTATAATATTGGATACGTTTGTGGGCAAGTTGTCATTGGCCCGCAGAAAGGCTGTCCAGCATACCGTGGAACCGTAGCATAAAATTCGACGTGCAACCGCTGGGAGCATTCAGTGTACAACTTTTGGATTAACACCTTCTTCTTCTTTACTCGCTCTGCAATATTTATTTTCCAACTCAGCTTAGGATCCACTCTGACATCCAGATACTGTGCCTGCTTATGTAATCGTGAGCTTTGGCCATGCATTTGTGCTAATTCCGAGTTAGGGACTTTATTCTCGATCGTAAAGAGAATTAGTTATACTTTCTCTGGATTCACTGTAAGACTATATTGCTCAACCCATTAGCCTATGTAGCTCTACTAGAGTTTCATCCATGGTGTTGCTCACCACATATAGAAATAACCCGGCTACTAAAATTACTACATCATCAGTGTAGGCCCCTGCACCGCTGCAACAGTCCGCAATAGCCGAATGTGCAAAGTTCTGGTATGTCAATCGAGGGATGCGGGGAGAGGATTCTTTATTTTCTTTTTATTTCTTTTCTCTTTTCTGTTCAATTAACTATTATTTTGCTTTTCGTTTCTATTAGCTATTAAGTTTCATTATCTTAAAAAGAAAAAAATATATATTTTCTTAATTTCAGTGATCTTTAAAAGCATTTTTTTCATTCTACTTTTAGATTTTATTGCTTTAAATAGATACAAATATTTGTTTTTAATCAATTTAATTTTTAGGAAAGTATTTTTTTATTTTTTCTTAACATAAATTTCCTTTAGTTTGCAGATTTTATTGATTTAAAGAGTAAGATTATTATTTTTCAATAAATTTTAAGAAACGCGTTTTATTTTTTATTAAAAAAAAACATATTTTTTTATTTCATGTATGCAGTTTTTAGAAACTTTTATCTTTTTATTTCATGTTTTTAGTTTCTTAATTTCATTTTCTCTGATTTGTTGTTTTGAATGTCATTTTAAATTTAATTTTCTTTTATTTTAGATTTTATTATTTTAAAAAGATTTTTTTTAATCTCTTTTAATTTTTGTAATATTTTATCTATTTTTTGCTTTTTAATTTTTTATTTGTTTTAAATGTCTTTTTTTATTTTTAGTTTTATTGTTTTAAAAAGAAATATATGCATATGTATTAATTAAAAAAAAACTTATTGCTAAAAGACAAACAGAAAAACGCTGATACCTTTTCGTTTGTCTCAAATCTTTCAATTAATCAATCAATCAATTTCTAAAATAAAAAAAAAAACTTCGGATCATTCTTTCTTTTACTGGACTGTTTAGTGTATATAAATCTTGATACTTACCCAAATTCTTAAGTATTTAAAATTTGTTAAATACTTCAATTCTATTTATTTGGTATGTAGAAACTCCTAAATAAGAATTTTTTTTTTCACTGTAGCAAATATTTAGGCATCCAAAGAGGCACTTTCAATACAAAAGTATTTATGTAAATATGTCCATCATGTTTTGATGTTAAGCTTATTTTATGTCAGTATTTATCCACTTTTACAAATAAAAGTGATATTATTTAGCTTTAAATAATTTTTTTATTCTGAATTCTGTATTTTCTTGTTAAAAAAGCTCCAAATGAAATAATTTGAGCTTAAGCACACAACAACTGGCGTATTTAATCTTCTCAAAAGGCTATTCAGATAATAACTCAAACCAAATTGTAAATTATTTGGCTTCCCAATTTTCTGACGTAATTTATTTACTCATGTATTCGGTTAGTAGTTCTTTGAAAGTAAATATCTATACGAATAAATATTAAAAAGTATGTACATATTCTCTATTTAATGGCCGGATTTTTATTACTAAAATCTTGCTGACCGCGAATATGTGGCAAAGCCAAAGCGTGGCAAGCAAAAATTCTGTTTTTAGAACTACTACATATTTACGGCATATATGTATGTATCATTAAATGAAGAACAAAACAAATATGATAGTCACTAATGGGCTTATGGACTTTTGGAATTAAATACTTATTTGCAGCTTACATGCATACTACATATGTAAGTATATAAGTAGTGGAGAAACAAAATGAATAAATAACTAATACCTAGTAATCAGTGAAAAGCATACTTTCCAAGAAACCGTAACACCAAGTTATACAATCTGTTGCATACAAATTTTCCATTTTAAATCAGACTAAAAGCATAGAAAGACGGCAGCGTAACGGCAAATGCAATGTCGTCAGCATATGTATGCCCCCTCTCTAGTGCCACCAGCAGAGAGTTCACCGCCAAATTCCAGAGAAGAGGTGAGAGAACCCCTCCCTGAGGAGCACCTCTACAGACCTTCCTGCTTATTGTGATGGTGCCAAGCTTAGAGGTTATCGTCCTGCTGACAATTTTTTCCAACAACCCGACGAGCGAGTGCAAAGCGGTTTCCATAGATTTGCCTTTCGTATAGGCATGCAGCGCTGGGGAGAGACTACATGTTGATATTACGTCCCGTACATAATCATCCACTAGCCTCTCTAAAATTTTGAGAAGGAAGGACATAAAATTAATGGGTTTGAAGTCCTTAGGGCAGGTATGAGAAGACCTACCCTACCTTGGGTATGAAGGAGAGTTTTGTCTCTCTCCAGCCTAGCGGGTTGTAGCCCATGTTAAGACACCGGCTTGTTTCCAGGGAAGTGTATATAACTTAACGAAATTTTGGCAGATGAAATTGTACTAAAAAGTGCTGGGTCGTAGAAAAGTAGAAAGCACTTGAAATTGTATGAAAAAAGTACAATTGTATCGAAATTATCAACACGGTTTTGAAATCTACACCATGCTTTTTAGTTGCCGCTAATGCTGAGAAAAAAATGCAGCTAGCGCACATTCCATCAAATGGATAGAAGAAAGAATACAAATACAATAAAACGAAAATTGCTAAAAATAGCTTTTGTGCGCATAAGAAAATAAATACACACTCACTTTTTAATAAGTACAAACAAATTGTGTATTTCAAAAAAGAAATATATTTGTTTATTTATTTTCCTTTTCCTGGCATACCTACTTCCTTGGCAGCGGCTCTAATCTGCCTTCACTAAATGGTAAGCGCTTTATTCAATGCAAGGTAAATAAAACAGCCAGCAAAGAACAATAATGCAGGCGTAAACAAAATATAACAAAAGAGAACAAAAAAAATACAATCACAAAACATAATTTAAGTTATAGCATTGTAGACCGCGTTCCGCATTTCTACGCTGCGCTTTATTTGGCTCATGCGGCACGCGTAAGATATACATAAATACTTAGTGCGTCACGTTTCGAGACAACGAAAATCTTATTTCATTATATTACTTACAATATGCAAAAAAAAAAAACGGATCCTGGCATCACAACAACAAATCGCACACTTAGCATAAAATTAGGCGCTGCTGCCGTTCATGGTAGTCGTGGTTTCCGACGTTGGCACAAAGTGGCGAGCAAATAAAATTGGCAATGACGGTTGGTGAAGACGGTTAAGGTGGTGAATGGGGCGTTTCGAAAGTTTATCTACTTTTTACCATCCCCATTCAGGTTGAATGAATTAAGTGAATTTCAACGTTTGCGTCTATCCTGCATCGCCATCTTTTGAAATTATTATTGTTTTTTTTTTTCTTTTTAATTTGTTTATTTTGCTTTTCACTCAACAGCTTTACATCATTTTTGCCCTTGCCGTTTTGCTTTTTTTATACACGAGCGCACTTGTGTACAGGGTATTGTAACTTTGTTCGCATAACGGAATCGAGATAGATATACATAAATGATCAAAATGAAAAGAGAGGTCGATTAAGCCATATCTGTCTGTCCGTCCGTCCGTCCGTCTGTCAGTGTACACGACAACTCGAGCAAAAATTGAGATATCTCAACAAATTCTCATATAACGGTATTTTCCAAAAATCCAAAAACTATGAAATTTAAGTAAATATTGGATCGAAATTGTTGAAAATTATACTAAATATAATTTCGGTGCAAAATAATATTATAAAGAAATTTTTGGAAAAGGGGCGTAACCCCGCCCACTTATGATGAAATACTGTATCTTAGTAGCCGCTTCACCAATCCTTACCAATCTCGGTACGAGCCTTGCCTAGGATCCAGCTAAGAAATTTGTTGAAAATCTTTGAAATCGGGCAAAAGCTGCGCCCACATCCCATATAACGGTAATTTACTTAACTCTCCGCCAGACACATGTTTCGATTGGCACATTCGATACGCATGAGTCTGGCTGTACACGCATGCAAATTGTATACATTTATATAGAAATTATGTGCAACATTTGTTCAGTTAAACTTATTTATTGTATGTTATTCAAATATTTACTTAATTTAAGAGCTTTCGTTTTTTTATTTTATTATTTAAATACACTGGCGATCAAAACTGAGTGCATGTTCGAGATTTTATTACTTACAGTAACATAACTTTTTTAATCATAAGCGGATTGCTTTGAAATTTTCAGGAATTTGTCCTTATTATCTTAGGTATAAAGCCTAGTATACAGAAAAATTAACAAGTGATTCACAGCAAAAACGCAAGGCAACTCTCTTCACTCAGTTTTGAACTTTTCTGTTTTGAGATTTTAGGAGGTATATATCAAAAGGATTGTGGAGACTCCTTTGCTTTTAATAGCGATTTTCATACGTCTGGGAATGCTCTCTACTGAGTTTTCTATGATTTCGCTTGGAATATTACCCAAATATAATTTTGCTCGCCTCCAAAGCTCTTCCATGTTAGTGGAGCTCGCTTGTGCTATGCTAATCCTCTCTTGACCACAGCGCTCAATTTTTCGATAGCTTTGATGTCTAGGATTTGTGCTGGCCACCATGTTAGACGTTTTTCTTGGCATGGTGTTTTTGAAGATATTGATGAGGTCTTTCCCAAAAATATGCCTTTTTATCGCTTTGGAAACAATTAATTTTCGTTCCATCGGACCATATTACCCCTTTTCAGTCCAAAAGCTCCAAGTCTCGTGACTTTTACAAAATTTCAGTGGCAGCTTAATGGCTTGGGATGTTTTACTTGCTGGCATTTGGTGCCAAGGGTTAATATAAAAGGTATATGAACATATCCTCCAAACAAATTTGCCGGACTTTGTAGACAAAAGCGCAAACCCTGTGGAAGAAGTTGTTTGCCAGCAGGACGGAGATCCAAAGGATTCTAAAAATATTCGACACCGCCGGCTGCTTGAGCAAAATTTTCACGTAATGCAGTGGGCAGTACAAATCCCAGACCTCAACGCCAACGAAAAATTGAGCGCTGTGGTCAAGAGAGGATTAGCATAGCGCAAGCGAGCTCCAGTAACATGGAAGAGCTTTGGAGGCGAGTAAAATTGTAATGGGGTAATATTCCATTGCATTCCGTTGCATTCCTTCATTTTATGTAAAAATCATCTCTTGCCATGAGAATTCAAAAATTTGAGAAACGGTTGCATTCCTTCATTTTAGGTAAAACTTACATAGGAATATATGTGGGTCCAGCAAGACCTATGTGTTACGAATGTGATGTATTAATCAACATGTCTACATATCTAGCTTTATATATATGGTATCGACATGATTTTTTACAGATTGATAGTTCACTAAACTTTAGTAAGCTACCTGAAATTTCAAGCCTCTAGCTATATTGAAAGTACCTTTTTTTTGTAATTTGAAAATGGAAAAGGCCTTGCTGGGCTCGTGTGTCAGACGAAGGGTTAAACACGAAAACTGCGATAAATCAGTAACCACTGAAACTAATTAACTCAAATTCAATAATTACAATAACCACTTAGCAGCAAATTAGATTATTATACATTTTTGGATAATGGGCGTGGCGCCGCCCCCTTATGACCACTAATCTGTTTCTCGGTAATCGATTTATCAATTTCTAACAAACTCGGTGCACTCAATAACATTAGTACAAGAAAGAAATTCGTTTGAAAATTATTCAAATCGGACTTAAATTGCACCGGCCTACCGTATAACGGTAATTTTCGGTTATACGAAAACTCTGATATTTCAATAACTGAGGACGTTCATTTACTCCAAGTTAATACTTAGGATAATCTCTCAACAATAAATAAAAATGTTATGTATATACTTTTGGGTAGTTTACAGAAAGTTGGAACGACGATAGTTGATACCTGCGCCGGGTATAAAAAAATTCGGTTTCGCCCGAACTTATACTTCTTTACTTGTTTTTCTATTGTATTTGCGTTCATTTTTGCTGTGCTGTCTGAAGAGCAGATTTTAATTTCCTGCAGCAGCTGGGCGAGCAAAACGACAGCACAATACAAGTTACAACAACCACAACAACAGCACAACATAAAAATACAGCAAGTAAAAACATCAACAACTTGATAAAGGAAACGCGTACATATAATAAAAAAACGAACAAAAAAAAAACATATTTGACGAGGGAAATATTTTTGTATTAGCGGCGAATAGATAAACGAGCAAAAGAGGCGTATTCCACGTTGATGGCGGAAGGAAGGGTTGACTGCTTGGGAAAAGTGTTGGCAGCAAAAATGACAGGCAGGATATGTAAACGACGCGGGAAATATAGTTGTAGTATAGTGTTGCGTTTATGTCATTGTGCGAGCGAGTTTGCGTTTGTACTATTTAAAGCGTTCAATTCCTCGCTTTTTCCGTTTCTTTTTTAACTTTTAAAAATCTCAGTAAACATAATTTGTATTTTCTATACGTATGTACATAGATATTATTACATATTTTTTTTATTACATTAGATTAGATTAGATTAAGCTGCAAGTACTAAGGTAGAGAGGGACGTATATAAGTTAGTTAGTGAGGTTTTTCTTTTTAGCCTCTTTTGACGACTTTAAGTGGGAAGAGTTATAGGGGAAGAGTTTTTAGCGCCTGCCTGAAAGGTTGAATTAAGTTAAATTAGTGCTCGCCCAGCGGTTGAAATTCAACCACTAAAATTAAGTGGAACGATAAATTACAAATTTTCTTATTATTAATTAAATTAAATTAAATTAAAATTAATTATTATTAAGCCATTATTTTTTTCGCGCTAAAAGGTTAAAAAGATGAAATGGAACTAACACTTTATTTATAAAAAAAATTCGAACATTCTCCTTTTTACTTCCTAAATGCTGAAATTTTTGAAGACAATTTATGTTGAAATTATTTTAATTACATATGTATCTGTGTTTATTACAAATAAGCCATGCATACGCTCTCTTTTATAATTACCACTATCACGTTAAGAGTGATATATGTATGCACATTCCGTTCATTTTCTGCACATACGATTGTCATCAGATGCGTCTTTTACCGCCAGTAGTCCACAATTACCGCTCAGCAATTCGTTGTTCCTTAATTCGCAGTATGCAATTATGCTTTCAAGCACTTCGATTACTGATCGTTGGCGAGCTCTTGCCGCCATTATTTTTATTCGTTGCTACCATGGACAATTTTTCTTCTTTTTTTTTAATTTTAAGTCGTTTTTGCGGTTCCATATTTGTTGCCAATTAATTTTAACTTGCCACAGGTGAATTACACTCAATTGCTTTAAAGGCGCTAAGATTGCACTGAAAGAGATAATAACTGGATTTTCGCTATAAAGTCAAATGAAAAAATAAAATAAAAAAAATTAAATCAGATAAGATGAAATAAACCGAATATAAATGAAATTAAAAAACTAAAATTAGTATTAAATAAGCGCTGAAAGATGCTATAAAAATGTATGAAATAAAAATGAAAAGAATTGAAATGCAATTAAATGTTGTAAGACTGAGGCGCCTGGGCAACACTGGAGAAGTGAAACTTACGTTACATATCTATTTTATCTCATAACCAATATACATACATATGTACATTCATACAGCTGCTTTTGCTTAAGGTTAAATTTTTTATTTACGTTTTTCTGTTTTCCTTTATCTTCATGTTTATCTTTATACTCTATCGCTTACAAAATCGGTAGTTCCATCCAAAAAAAAAAACTATAATAAAACCGATAAAAATAACGATAACAAAATCGATGAAAAATTCTATAAAAATTTCGATAGCAAAATCGATAATAATATTGGTAGCAAAACCGATTATAAAACCGAAAAAAATATTATAACAAAATCGAATATAATATCGATAACAAAACCGATAAAATTATCGCTAACAAAATTGACAAATAATCGATAAATAATCGATGACAAAATCGATAACAAAAATCCATAAAAGTATCGGTAACAAAATCGATAAAAATATCGATAACAAAATCGATAAATAATCGATAACAAAATCGATAACAAATTTGATAAAAATTTCGACAGCAAAATCGATAATGGCTAATATTGGTAGAAAAATCGGTAGAAAATTGATAAAAATATCGATAACCAAATCGAAAATAATATCGATAACAGAATCTGTGAAAATATCGCTAACAAAATTAATAAGTAATCGATAAATAATCGATGAAAAAATCGATAACAAAAATTTATAATCGATAACAAAATCTATAAATAATCGATAACAAAATCGATAATAAAATCGATGAAAAATACGATAAAAACTTCGATAGCAAAATCTATAATAATGGTAGCAAATTGATAAGAAAATGGATAAAAATATCAAAAAATATATCGATAACAAAATGGATAAAACATCGATAAAAATATCGATTATAACATCGGTAAAAATATCGACAACAAAATCGATAGATAATCGATAACATAATCGAAAATAATATCGATAACGAAACCGACAAAAAATATCGTTTATTATATCGATAAGTCCCGAGAATCCCGAAAATCTCTAAAATCCCAAAATAGTTCACAGATTGAGTCTCTGTGTCTCTATCTATATCCTTTTCTCTATAATTTCCTTTCGTTTAATCTTTCTTCCTCTATCTCCATCTTTACTTTTAGCGTTATCCTCATCCTCATCTTTTTCTTTATATTTATCTCTACTTTTACCTTTATGTTTATCATTTGCTTCATCTACATGTTTTCCTTCACCTTTGCCCTTATTATATAAGTAAACTGTTTAATTTCCCTTTGTCTTCATTTTTGCCTTTATCTTTACGCATTTTTGTTTTTGTTTTTATTTTTCCCCATGCCTTTATCTTTTTCTTTATCTATGTACCTACTCACCTTTACTTTCATTCTTGTATTGGTCTTTTTCTAAGTGTTTAATCTTTAACCCTTTATTAGCAAATTTTTGTTAAATTAATAACATAAATTCAAGAAGCACTTGTTTCCGTCACAACCATTTCCGTTGCACCATTTCCGTGTGCAATTTCCGTTGAATTTGCCAATTTACTCCCAACCAACCAACCGCCGCTAAAGAGGTTACACTTCAAAAACTTTAATCTACCATCATCTAGCTTAGCAAAGAGATGTACATATGTAGATAGATACGAGTAATTACGGAAAGCATAACCATTTCCATGAGCCAGCATTCACATCTCATTTTGCCAGCAATCTTCATTTACCATACACATATGTACATAAATACGTATTGCTCTTTTCCCGTAAATAAAAATATTAAGCAAAAAAGAAAATCATAAATAACAAACTCGCCACAAGGTAGCGACGTGCAATCATTCATTACTCCATCGACAACACATAAATACTGGAATTTCAAGTTTGCGTCACTAGCGTAAAAGTGATTGAACTGAAATAAAACTGGAACTAAAACAGTGAACGTTATGCAGACATGTTGTGGGTACGTGTCTATGTGTGTACGAGTGGGCTGTTTTGCGTAGCTGAGATAATTGCTAAAAGTGCACTACATCAAATGGGAAAATGACAGCTGAAGTCATTACCAAACCCAAATGCATATGAATGCTAACGCACATTTATGTATGTATGTATTTATGTGTATGCACGTAAATGCCATCTTCGCCTTTTTATATGGAATTGTGTAATGTTTTAGTTGCACGTGACGGCGGGGGTATTCATAAAGAGTAAAAATTATCGCTTAATTGACTATTGGATAGTTAAAAAAGTCTTTAGAGAGTAAATATTTTTAAAGATTTAGACAATTTTCGTCTCACAATTTGTATTTTATACATATTTTTAAGAACAAATGCCGTCTGACGCTAAATATAAATTTTTTTTTTGATTATTCTTGGTTTTGCTAAATTATGAAAAAGCAGCTGTGAAGTTCAGAGTGATAAAATATTGAAGCAAAAATATGTTGAAAGTAAACAAACTACCAATTGGCGACACTTTATATGTGACTTTGTTTGAAACAAACAGGATATAGATTATTTTTTCTCACCTTGGATCGGTCAGCATATATGCCAGCGAAATTTTTCTCGATATCTACCCTACCTCTACTCCCATCCCATCCAGAGGGAAGCTTCACCTGAACGTTTTTCTCGACAACTAGTAAAGGAGGTATGCAGTCTGATTTTTTTCTGATTCTAGCAGCTTGTCCCCGTATTGCTTCGATCGCCAATAGCCTGACACTTTGAGTCTGATTGCAGAGTTTGCTACCAATTTCAAGTGTGTAGAGTTCTATGGGCAGTTAATGCAGGATTATATTAAGTGCATCCGTAGGACCCGGACTTAAGTGTTTTCTCTAGTAGCTGCCCAAATGCATGCGTGTAAAAATTTTAAACTTTGTAGAACATCTATAAAAATTTGACGAATTATAAAACAAATCATCAAAGTTGGAAACTGTTTAATCGGATTTTTTAGAATTCTTTTAGTATGCGCATTTGTAGCTCATTAAATTTTAGTAAAATTTAAGTTTGAAGTAGCTACTAACTTGTACTTAGCGTTAATTTTTGGACAATTTTTGTTCGCGCATTTTCTTCCATACAAAGTTGCTGGAAAATTTTTTGAATGTGGAAAATGAACAACAGCTTCCACAAACAAAAATTACCAAAAATCATCGGTAAGTCCTAGTCACTTAAAATTTGCCAAACGGGCCACACAACTGCGTACTCAGAATCTGTTTAAGAAATATAATTTAAAAGCTCAAAACTTTAATGAAACGTCGAATTTTGATAATTTTACTAAAACGTTTGAAATTTTGACTTAGATGATTTCTGTTACATACCGAACTACATTTTCATTAAAAAATAGTAAACTTCAAATGCTAAGATGTCTATTTCCAACTTATATGTATTTTCGCCATTGTATATATGTATGTGTTTATCTAATTGCTTTTGAAAGACGTGCATTCACCACCACTGCTCAGTAATCGGAAATGGAAAATACCAAAAATATCACACATTTTTTTTTTTTCGATAAAAATAAGAGGCTTGTGAATCTCTTATTTATTGACAGAAAGAAAGTAAAATTTGGCAAGCAGCAAGGTACATTGAACAGTAGAGCAGCTGATTTGATTTATTTTCAAATTATTTGGTCTCGAAAATGTCAAATATTTTTAATTTTTTCTCACAAAAATTCTGAATTGTTAAAATCCATTTGCATGTGAAACCTTTTTCCATACAAAACAAGCGATTGAATAGCAGCTTTTGGAACGTTCGCCCAACTCAGCAGCACGACCGCTGATTACTGGGCCTTGCAAAGGATGGATCAATGCTTCGAGAAGCAAACAAATTTACTAGGAAAGAAAGTTGCAACAATTTTTATTTTTTCCAATTTCAATTTTTTATTTTTTATAATTTTTTGTATTTCACATGGCACGCTTTGATTTAGAAGAAAAAATTCAGAACAGTTTTTGACACTTTCGATACCAGAAGCAACAACAAAATACACGCAAATGTGGTTTTTGATCTACTGATACTACCTGTTTAATGTGCCTTGGCAAGCAGTTACAAGTAAATATCATAAATTTTTAAAGAGATTTACTCAGTTAGTCATTCGCAATCTTCAATTAAAAAGTAATTTTATTTGTGTTTGGCGTAGAAAAACAAAAACTGCAAATAACTTGAGTTTACATTTGGTTGCAAGCAGCGCTTAAATGATGAATTGTTGCGATTATTGAGTAAGCAAAGCAATTCGGTCAAGTAATTTAGGCAGCATTCAATAGTGCGTAGCAGTGTTGCCGCGAAACATTTTTAGCGGTAGCTAAATTCAGGCTAAAAAAGGGCTAAAAAAGAGCTAAAAATCGTCGTTGTGGCTAAAAATGGTAGCTAAATTTTTTTACCTACATATAAATATATAAGTATACACGCAAACATTTTCTATAAGTAATGATATAGAAAAACAATGAACTCTGGAAAGAATTAATATTTTATTCAACAAATAAACTTGTTGTGTAACACATAAAGCATATTAAGGGCCGCCAACTTACCTATTTTAAAGTATAGTTAAATCGTTAATAGATAAGATAACGGCCCAGAAACGTAAAAAACATACATATACATATGTATGTACAGTTTAAAAATTAATTTCTTACATAAACAAAAAAATGAGATCACATTAAGAATACATAAGTACTAGAATCATATCTAAATACAGTGTCGGACAATACTAAATAACTTAAATAATTTCAAACTATGCTTCGAAAAATATCCATTTGTAAAAGAAATTTTTAAAATGTTATGTTATAATTTACAAAGAATTAAAATGTCGGTGCTTTATTATTGTCCGACCCTGTATGTATCAAACAAACAAAAGAGTATTCATTTAATGAACTCATAGTAAAATAATTTAATCTATAAACATTTTTTTTAACACATTAAATATTTATATCTATATCAATACTATCATCGCTAAGCGATTCTTCGGCGTTACAATTTTGTTCATTTCTCATTAACCTGACGATATCATCTGTAAAATCAAAATCATGACAACATTCCTGTACATTTTTTAAGCCATATCTTACAGTTAATAAAGCGTTTAACATTGCAAAATTCATTTTATTTCTGTGCTTATTTTTAACGAAATTTATTATAGAAAACGTCCTTTCAACTTCTGCGTTACTTAAAGGTAAAAGAAGCAACCGATAAACAAACTTTTTCCACCACTTAAGCTAGCGACACAATGAACAGTTTATTTGCCTTAAAGGAAAGGAGTTCGCTTTATGAGCGAAGTGTTAAATTCATGAAAATCATATAAAAAATTTCAATGTCAATGATGAATAAATTTTGAAAAGGGCTAAAAAAAGGGCTAGGGGCAATTTCAAATTTTTGTGGCCAAAAAAAGAATTTGGTAGCCAAATTTAGCCACCAAAGGGCTAAAACGGCAACACTGGTGCGTAGATGGAGAATTACAAATTGCATCACTTTCATCATCAGTTTGGCATCTACTTTTGCTGATTTTAATATTTGTTGCTCTTTTTTTTTACACCCAGCCATCAGATAATCAATTATTTAATTTGCTAAAAGTTTTTCCATGTCATTTTGTCAGAACTCTCTCATCGCACTGGCAATCGTATATTTTTGCCAAGAGGATATTTTCACTTGAATCAGTATATTTATGTTCATACGAGTACATACCTACATACATACATAACTAGTTGAGTGTCAAATGCAAATTTAAGTAGATAATTCTCGGAGTCTGGTTGCTTCGATTAAGTTTATATTGTTATGGTAGGTGATCCGGGAATCAACTGGTGAATGTTAAATTGAAAGCTTGGAAAGAATTTCACTTTCTGAGCAGCTATTCTGAATTAAGTGATTAAGAAGAACTTTTTAAGAAAAAATAAATGTTCCGTTTGGTTAAAAAAAAGAGTAATTGAACCTAGTGTTGATTCTAAGAAATCACATTTAAAGCTTTGGGAAATTAACAAACCTTGTATAAATACCTTTGATTTTTTAATATAAACTTGTATGTATGTATATAATAGTTTCAAGTGCGATTATTAAAAAGAGTTAGATTGCTGATTTTTATTCAATTTAATTTATTAAATTAATTCAAATACAAAATATTTAATATTAGTAAATAGCAACAGAGTATCAGACCCTTATTAACCATCACCTAATAAATAAATGGTAATGTTATCGGTAATGACAATATTAATTGTAACGGTAATAGTAAAGGCAGTCGTATTTGTCTTCATATTCATCTGTGTATTCGAACGCCTTAAAGCGCAGTTACCCACGGGCGTAAAAACGGAGGACGTGTTAGCTGACACGATCTATCTTATGGGATCTGCGTGTTAACTAAAACTCACCACGGCATGACCGTGACGTAGACGTTGCCTCTCTCTCTCTCTCTCTCTCTATCTCAGCAGAACTCTTGATATGTTTCTACGCACCTCTACGCTACTTACACGTTCGTGGCTATCCGCGCTCGAAGTGTTCGTCTCTGCATTCGCATTCGCATTCGCCTTCAAACTCGTCTTTGTGTTCACGTTCGTCTTTGTTTTTATAATCGCCTTTGTGTTCGTCCTAGTCTTTGTATTTGCCCTCGGAAAGAAATAATTCGAGTTTTTTTCTTTGAATAAAAAATTACCCAATTTTTTCCAAAGGGCCTGATTTCGAGCCCAGTTTCCGACCAACATCGAAAAATAAAACAAACAAAGTGGTTTGTAATAGTGGCCGCTCCCGGCAGGCAATGGCAAACCTCCGAGTATATTTCTGCCTTGAAAAACAGCTTCACATAAAAATGCAATCGCCGTTCGGAGTCGGCGTAAAACTGTAGGTCCCTCCCCTCTGTGTGACGGCGCCGTGCAATAAAGCCATAGGAAATAACGCCATATGGCTTTATTTCACTTCACATGGAGAAAGCGAAGTAAAGCCATAAGCTAAAATTTAAAATATCGTCGCTGATACTGCAAAACGGTCTATGTCTATTAGTACCCTTGACACTTAGATGGCCTCTTACTTGCACCGGAATGAATTTGCCAATCGTTACACCCTAATAAACGAATAACAAAACTGTCTGCCTTTAGCTGATGAAGATGAACAATTGTCAGAGGCGATCAGATATAGATAACAGATCAATTAAGCACCAGAGGTAATAAGTGGCATAGAAAGTTTAGTAGTATCACCGACGATATCTAAAAGGAATTTATGATGAAATTATCAAATAAAAGGAGTAATTATATTTATAAATTAGGATACTAGGTGCCACAGTTTTTTAAGATTTTTTTATTGTATACGAAATTCGTTATTACCAAAACCTCAGTTTTCTC
The DNA here is from genome assembly GCF_013731165.1 of Rhagoletis pomonella. Classification (NCBI taxonomy): domain Eukaryota; kingdom Metazoa; phylum Arthropoda; class Insecta; order Diptera; family Tephritidae; genus Rhagoletis; species Rhagoletis pomonella. The sequence goes on along the minus strand of NW_023458565.1, from coordinate 2,889,612 downwards.
ATTTCTAAATAAAGTTATTCTGGTTTGAATTTTTTGGAAATTTCGGACGCCATATTAGATTTTGCATTTCGAATTTTCAAAAACTAGCTTGAAATTTGTAATGAGCGAAATTAAGCTCTAAATACCAAATTTCATGAAAATTCATAAATTTTTTAAATTCTTGTATAAAGTTGAACAGCTTTGTGAGATACTGAAAACGTGCATGCTTGCAAAAAGAAAAATATTTTACTCAAAATTTTATAGCGTTTTCTTTTCTCGGAAAAAGGCTGCACTTATTCAGCCTTGTGTTAGCGCTGTCACATTTTCATGTTCTTTTCTCAGCCCTTTCACAAGGCGTCGTGTTCTTTTCTCAGCACGTTGCGCTCTGATCCGGCGAAAGTGCTGCCTTTTCTGCCCTCAAATAAACGTGAGGGTGAGAGTTGCATGGTTGATTTTTAATTGAATCTTGTAAAAATGCAATTATTTTCCCTATCAGAAATAAGTGTTTTGCTTTAAAATTGTTACAAACTTACAGGCCAAGTGAATAATTCAGCTTTATTAAGTTCTATAAATAAATTGTGGTGGAGTAGTATATTTTCTGTTTCATTCTCATATATAGAACGCAACATTTTCTCAGGTTTCAGGGCAACGCAATACAAGAGTTCCCATATAAAAGTGCAGAACTTTTTTTGAGAAAAGAAAACGCTATTAGAAAAATATGATAGACGAGAAAAGTCTTCAATGCAATTTTGTGTATTGATTGGTGAAATGTGAACGCAAAACTGGATATGTATCGAATTTGAAATAAAATATTCTCGCATAGTTCGCGCAACCGAATTTTAGGCTGGTATATAATATTGGCCATTCCTCTATGAAAAGTAGAATGTTTGAAAATTTCCAACGAATATGCGGACGTTTTATTTTAATCTCGTGTATTAAGGTGTATGCTCGCAGCATTGATACATAGTCGCAATTATAAAAACTAGTGTTCGCCCAGCGGTTGAAATTCAACCGCTAAAATTAAGGATAGTTTATGTGAGTTGAGTTGAGCTGAAATAAAATTTGTTGGAATGGGTTAAGTGGAGGGGAGTTTAGCTTAGTACTTAGCATAACATAACATAGAATAGCATTAGATTCAATAACATAACATATGTAGCATAACACATCACAATATAACATCGCACATTCTTCAGTTGTATTTCCTTTTTATCCCTATCACTTTCTTCCTCTCTATCTTTGTCTCTATCGCTTTTAATGTTTATGTTTATGTTTATGTTTATCTACACCTTCATGTTCATGTTCATGTTCATGTTCATGTTCATTTTCATGTTCATGTTCATGTTCATGTTCATGTTCATCTTCCTCTTCATCTTCATCTTCATCTCCATCTGCATCTTCATCTTCATCTTCATCATCATCATCATCTTCATCTTCATCTTCATCTTCACCTTCATCTTCATCTTCATGTTCATCTTCATCTACATCTACATCTTCATCTTCATCTTCATCTTCATCTTCATCTTCATCTTCATCT
>NW_023458565.1:2877012-2888089 GCF_013731165.1 Rhagoletis pomonella | reverse complement strand
TTCATCTTCATCTTCATCTTCATCTTCATCTTCATCTTCATCTTCATATTCACCTTCGTCTTCATATTTATCTTTTCCTTTATCCTGATCTATATCTTCATTCTTTTCTCCATTTACGTATTTACCCCCTCCATTGTTATTAGGTTAGGTAGTTAAATTTTCCTTCCTCTTTTTCTTTACATTGTTTCTTTAGTGACATCATGTCATGTGTTGAAATTGGGTGTGGTGAGTTGCAGTGTGGTGGAATTGGGTGTGGGAGTTACGGTGTTATGAATTCAGGTGTGGTGGTCTTAAGAGGTGTGGTGAATTAAGGTGTGGTGAGAAAGTTGAGGTGTGGTGAATTAAGGTGTGGTAGATTAAGGTGTGGTGAGTTAGGATGTGGTGAGAAAGTTGGGGTGTGGTGAGTTAAGGTGTGGTGAATTAAAGTGTGGTGGATTTAGGTGTAGTGAATTAAGGTGTGGTGAATTTAGGTGTGGGGAGTGAAGTAGTGGTGGATTTAGGTGTGGGGAGTTAAGGTGTGGTGAATTAATGTGTAGCGAACTCAGGTGGAGTAAGTTTTTAAGCGGTGAGATGAGTTGAGGTGAGTTAAGTTAAGTTAAGGGGTTAAGTTACGATAAGTTATCTTTATCCTTATCTTCATATTCATCTTCATCTTCATCCTCGTCTTGGTCTTCATCTTCTTCTTCATCTTTATCCTTTCCTTTATCCTGATCTAAATATGTCCATTCTTTTCTTCATTTACATATTCGCCCCCACCATTGTTATTAGGTTAGGTATTTAAATTTTCCTTCCTCTTTGTCTTTATATGTAGGTTTCTTTACTTTTATTTTAATTTCTGTATTTATCCCTTTCTTCTTCTCCATACTCAAAATTATCTCCATCCTTGTTTGAGGCTAATCTATTCATGTACATACATACATACATCTTATTCCTAAACTGCTGCTTAGCACCTTTCTTTAATTCACTATCAATATTAAAGCATACATTTAGGAGGCATTTCCGCCCCAACCATGTACATGTATGGCATTGGTATTGGTGTGACTTTTGAATTGATTTTTTGGCTCTATTTTAAACTAATTTGAAATTTTTAAAATTGCCTGCACATCAGCATCAAAATACCTTTCTAATGATATATAACTGTTTATACCTTAGAAGTATAGTTTAGACGTAAAAGGGGTGTAAAGGAAACATGATTGCCTATTTATATAATTGATTTATAAACACATCTCTATGTATCTATGAAAAATTAGTTTCTACATTTTCGTGCATTTATAAAAACGTGGTGTTTATTTGATTCTGATTTTATCCTTAATTTAAGAAATATTAATTTACCTTAAAAAGCTGAAAAGATTCAAAAACTTGCATGCATATCTTTTGGAGGTACGAATATTATATGACTGTATTTTTTCTATTTCATTAAAATGGTGTATCAACTCATTTCTAATCGTTAAACCTGGTTGTTTTTTATGCATTAAAACCACGCTCCTCCTCAGCGGATACAACTGAAATTTAATGAAAGGTATTTAACAATATCATGTATTTATTTTAGTTTATTTAGTGCGAGCAACTACTAGGCAAGATCTAAATACTTCCTCATGAAATGCAATTATGACTGATGCTTTCTTTCCATTCCTATGAAAGCACCAAACTCCCCTTTTGGTTTTTCTTCTTAACAAAAGTCAATAGTAAATATCTCTACATGGTTACAACAAATACGCAACGCTATGAATATAGCCTAAGATATGACTTCGGATAAAAAAATAGGTACGCTAGGCAAAGTAATCAGTTAAGAAAACTTTTACTTTTTTGTTCCTTAAAAATGTGTAATCTCTTTTTGTAGTCGAAAAATTACAATAAAGACGGCTAAATGCCCAAACCGGTTTTTCTACAAACCAAATTTGATAAGGGACGACAGAAATTCGTTCCGAAATATATACATACATTACTAAAGGGTGTTCGTTTAAAACTCACCCCAGACCGGTTGTATTTTTCGCAAGAATGCTGCTAAACTTAAGTATCATAAATATATATGTACATAAACACAAATACATATTCAAACATGATTGTCATTTGAAAATGTTCAAGTACAACGTGGCGTATGAGTAATGTGACCAACCGTTCTGCTTTCGGAAGTACAGTACTTCCTTTTTCGCTCTTGTACTTCGTATTTCGAAGTACAGTCAAATGTACTTCTTTTCGATATTTTGTACTTCTGGAAGGAGATTCTGTAACCAGTTAGCGAGAATTTTCGGATCGCTATCGCATTTTTTTACGATTGATATGCGACAGCGATTCGAAAATTGTCACTAATTAATTACAGAATCTCCCCCGGGCATGTTCAAGCCATTAAAGTTGTCGGGGACCGATGGCATCATACCTGCGCAGCTGCAGAGGGCTCTGAAGGTGTAGTGCAATTGGTTGGATCCTATTTGTGCGAAATGCGTGAGGACCTGGTACATCCCCAAGGCTTTGAGGGTAGTCAGTTTTGCGTTCATCCCGAAGGCCGAAAAAGGCTATCATGTTTCCCCTAGGGATTTAAGGCCTATCAGTCTGTCTACATAAGAAACGGGATTCCTCGTGGCTGTCAATCAAGGGCTCAATATGCTTATTGCAAGAAAAGGTCGGTGAATACCGCCCTGCACACATTGGTGAAGTGGTCAGAGGAAGCCTTCACGCATGAAGATTGTGCAGTTGGAGCCTTCTTCGATATCGAGTGGGCCTTTAACAATGTCACTCGAGAGGCAATAGTGAAGTATATTCATAATCTGGGGGTTGAAATCAACCTAATAAGCTTACTTCGTGACAGAGCTGTCGCAGCGTAGTGGGGAAGCGTCTGCACTCAGGACAGAGGTGTTCTCTCTCCCCTGCTCTGGATTGCGGTTGTAAATGACCTTCTAGTGGAACTGGAAAAAGTGGGCGCTCGGGTGATCGCCTATCTAGATGATGTGGAACTTTTGGTTAGGGATGATTTATATACACCGTTTTTGATCTGGCTCAAGGTTACCTGAACAAGGTGGGCGATCAACGGCGGCTGTCGTAGAAACCTAACATTGAGGAAAGGGTAGGAAAGGTGTCGGTTACCTTGTACTGCTAAAGGGGAGCTATCAGTAAAAGGTGGGGTGGGCGAGAGCCCAAATTATTTAATTAGACAGAATTGTTGCTGCGGGAACTGCTATTAGGGTAAGGAAAACCAGGTCATTTTGTGACATAAAAAAGGAAAAGAAGACGTTTCTCTGCACACGTTAGCTCTCAAGGGCTAGTGATGGGGGTTCTGATATGCCATTGTGCGATTGGCATTCATGCGGTGAGACTAGGAATTTCGGCTGGTCCTTTTGTATCAGCTGTCAAGAGGAATATGAAGTGGAATCATCTCCACACTTTCTCTTAGTCTGTCCAACCTTCGCGAGGCTAAAATGGAAGCATTTTGGCTCGTCCTTCTGAACAAACACTGAGCTCTCAGGGATCGAAATTAGCTGCATTCGAAATTTCGTAATCGGCTCGCGGCGTTAACTTAACCCAACCTAACCTGTACTTCTTTGAACTATGAAAAAGTTGGTCACAACCTACATACATATGTACATGAGACCTGTCTCTTCGAAAATGCCAGCATTTCTTAGGGCCGTTTGTTCAATGTCTGGTTATCACCACTTGCCGGTTAAACATCATTATCGACGTTTTCGACATCATGCATATAACATGTGATCGATAAAGCAGTCATTGTATTTAACCGGAGTTTCTGCCTCCGATTAGTGCTAATCAGACATAGAATAACTGGCCCTTAAGGTGTCTGTTTTCATATACATATATGTATGTACGCAAACTTTCACGATATGAATGTATGTGCATTAGGGTGGTCCATGCATGTGAAAAGTAAAGTCGGAACTTAAGTGCTCTCACCTCCTAGAATTAGTATTCTATACCGGAAAAATTATACCCTTTTTTATTTTCAATTCAAAAAAAAATCACAGGTTGCCCAAGCCGCTCAAAGTTTTCCATGTATTTTATATTAAAAAGAAAAAAATTTCATAACACTGGTGTAGAATTCTTGAAAGTCAATATTTTTCGATCGGAAAACTCGGTTTCTCTTCAGGAGACTTCTAGTAATAATACCCAATTGTTTATTTTAAAATTTTTTAATACCAGCGATTTTTATGGATCCCTCATTGCATTTTTTGAAGCTTTTAAAGGGCTTATAAAAAATTGCTTAAATAAAAATTGGGGTTTATTGTTGAAAGTCTTCTGAAGAGGACAGAGTTTTCTGATCGAAAAATATTGATTTTCAAGCATTCCATACAAGTTCTAAGAAAACATGTTTTTCCCCATATAAAATACATGGAAAACTTTGAGCGCTTTAAGCGAGCTCTAAATATTTTTTGATTTCAAAATAAATAAAAAACAGGGGTACAATTTTTTTCGATGTAGAACAAACCTTAAAGAAACAAAGCATTAAAATTCAAACTTGTAGCAAGCTAACTTTTTTTTACCACCCTAATGTAAATATACATAATAACAATGAGCATGTCTTTCACGCACATTTCCTTCCTGATTTAGCCAACTGCACATCTGGGCATGAGTAGCTACATACATAACTACTCGCTTGAAAGCAATGCATGATACGGAGGCGTATACATCAGCGCATACACAAGCACGTACATATACATATCCACCCATGCTTGTGCTTGTGGCATAGAGATAGCCTTTTACGTTTTATACCATGGCATAGGTGTCTGTCTACCTCTTGTCAATTGTTACTAAGTATAAATCAGTGTAATGTCACACAAAAACATATTCGTGACAAGTTCACAGATTGGCAATGGAAATTCTGCTATACAAGCATTTAAGGACATATGTATCTATACCTATAATATAGGGTATATCAAATTAAATTAAATTACTTTTGTAGGGGTTTGGGATCGATTTTAATAACTTTCAAAAAATAGTTTCTGTATTCAAATAAAATATTATTAAAGCAAATTTCTTCTTAAACTCGTTTTCTAAAAAAAAACTGAATTAGTTAGAAGATTTAAATTATTCCACCGAGGTTTCGGCCGGTTTCCAGCCTTCATATTATAAATAAACTTCCCTTACGCTACGTCCTGCAGCTCTTCTTCCGATCCTTATCTCGATCATACTCTTAAGTAAGTAAGTATGAGTAAGATCACGTGCAGCAGCTGACTACTTTTCAGGCGATTAAAATCGGATTATGGGCTGCTTTAGTAGGCAAATCAATCAATCTCATTACTTCCTTCTCAGCTGCCCAGCATTGGGTAGACCAAGGTTTAAGGTAGCTCGGTGCGCATTTCATACACACTCCCGAAAAGCTCTCCGGAGTGGACCCAGCGCTTCTCTTATTATAACACAGAAAACCTGTATTTACCGTTCAAATACGGTAACACAATGGACAATTAAACCAATGTCTAAGTGAGTCCCCCATTGTGGGATCCTCCGCTATAATCTAATCTAACCTAACAAAGAAATTTAAAAACACTTTACATTGTTTATCGACATTTTCCATTTCAGCAGGATAGGCTTTCGAAATTTTTCGTTTTAGCAAGACATGGTTCGAAATTTAAAAAGTTTTTTAACTTAGATATTTCTATTTCTACATTTTTATTTTCGAGTTATCGTACTAATCCCTGGCGAAACACTTGGCAAAAGTGAAAGAGCCAAATATTTATTTATTTATTAAAGTGAATATACGCGGCATATTTTGTTATACATACAGCCAGTCGGAAATGTGGTAATGCATTACCTGCGTGATAAATAGTGTAATGTTTTTGTTATGAGTTATCGATTCTATTACTGCTAACGTCAGCATTGTAATTTATACAAAAAGTTCCAAAAATTTCATATTAAATCACATTCATTTCCCGATACTAGGTAATGCCAAATTGAATGCCCCACTTTTCTTGGGGCATCGCCATGGGGAAAAAATGCATGTCCGAATGTGAAAATGGCTGTTTTACTGATTATGTTTTCGATAACAATACACTACATTTTCCCACTGGGCATACATATGCATGTACATATATACATATATGTATGCAATCTCTCTATCATCTATATCTCATGCAAGTAGGTTTGGCAGTGTGCTGTTGATATCCCTTACATTTCCATGTACTTGTAGGTACATAAAATATGCCAACAATCTCATCTGTGCCCTGATTGATGTCTACACTTTGTCTGTCGTCCATGCGACGCTCATCATTTTGACTGCAATCAAGTAATTTCTCTTTCGCATGAACAACACCTTCCAATAGCCGAAATGTAGATATTAGAAATGCCGTAGCACAAATACGCACTGCATGCCATGTCATGTCGTAGTCGTATCATATCAGCTATGTCAGTGCGTAGTATCCTTCCCATCCTTCGAAATTCGTTTATGTTTTTGACAAAGACAGATATCTCATGCGTGATTTTTTTTTTATATTTTTTTCTCATTCAAAACAAACCAAAGATAGAGATGTATGTACATACATATATTTGTAGCTTATTGTTGACGTCTCCGTTCATTTGAGTACCTATGCTTGCACGAGTATGTAACTTGTAAGTTATGAATTCATGTTGCTGACATGCTGCCACATCTTCGGATCACACTCTGCTTCAGCAATTTCAAATTGTTGCTATCGGCCCGCAATTCAGATTGCAACGTAAAAGCGGTTATTGTTGTTGTTTTCTCTTTCGTTTTTGTTATTAAGTAAAGATGCTAGAAAGACGAAACTACAACCACTCCTTCATAAATCACATTCAATTCATACATATGTGCATATTCTGTGATTTTTTGGCTGTCAAGTCAGTTTCGGTACTTCAAATCAAAAGATTTTATGCGCAAAATTGCTTCCTTTAGAAATTACTAAATGGCATGTAGAATATAAGTATATGGCAACTCTATACAGGCATTTTGTGCATTGTTTAGCATTTTGTATGTGCACGCATACGATATATACACACATACGGTGTCGAGATTGTAAATAGGTAAGAGACTTTGTTCAACATTTATAAAAATGCGACGAAATTTTTAATATTTTTTTTTTAAATTTACTTTTAGTATTAAATTTTGTAGCTCCATAAATTTTAATTAACCATTTTTTTTAATTTTTTTAGTATTAAATTTTGCAGCCCCTTAAATTTTTATCGCTGCTTTTTTGGCAATTTTGTATTCACACTTTTTCTTCCACAAAAGTATGTTCGACCATTTTTTGTATGAAGAAATAAGCAACAGCTTCCACAAAAAAATTGCCAAAAATCAACGATAATTCCTAGCCACCTAAAATTTGGATGAATCTTTGTTGCCACTTTTAACGAACTGCTGGCCCATATCATACTAATTGTGATCGAACATTTTTGATTTCGTTGAATTTTGGTCCGAAATCTTTTATCATAACGCAGTGCTACCAAGGAAAAATAGATTTTTTTTTCGTAAGTTATGCACACTAAACATAAGTTATGCACACTAAACATCACAATTTCCGAAAAAAATTTACAAAATTTTCTAATCAAAAGAAGTCTTCTAAGCAAAAACTTAAAAAAAATGTTGCAATAATTTTTGTGTACAGTGCCTCCAACTTCTCTTAAAGGATGCTGAAATTTTCAATTTTAATTTATTTTTAATTTAGAGCTTGTAAACATTTTTTTTTCAGAGTTCAACAATTCGTATTTAAAAAAAAAACTCCCAGAAAATTTGAGAGTCTTTTAAGATCCATTAAAAGTTTTTGCTTTAACTATTTGTTAAATTTCAGAAATATGATTTTTATTTTGCTAATTTTTGTACATAGTTGGAAATTTTGACTTACATTTTTTTTTTGTTAGATTACGAGCTACACTTTCAAGCAAAAAATTGTAATAGACATTAAATAAACGAAAGGAAAACAGTCAAAAATGCTAAAATGTTTCTTCACCATTTACATGCATATATATTTACACCATTGGGCATATACATATCGTGCCCTAAGTTAAAAACAGTCACAACTCAAAATTTCTAAAAATTTAATTTTCATCATAAAATAGTTCACTCACCGTTTTTCTAATGCGCACGAAAATCTCTTCTCCATCATTACCGCATTTAACTGGAAAAAAAACGATCGCTTGCTCAGCATAAACAGTTTTTTGCCTCTGCTGAACATTTGCGATATATTTTGTGTTGTGACTGTTTTTGTTTTTGGATGCGATATGTAATCATTGTGCATGCTATGTACCCACATGTTCGAGTACGTACGTAGTTCAGCGACCTATATACATACATATATCAGCCCTACCTACCTACAGCCTTCTATGCTATACACAAATATGGCTTGCTCTAATTTAATTCTAAAATCTATGAAATTATTATTATAACATAAATATTTTTGAAAGCCACTGCCAAGCTGTGAGTGTATGCCAACGAGACAATTTGGTAATTTCAGTGTAGGCGTGTGAAGTTTGTAGAAAACATTTGACATATTTGGGTCAAATAAACTCACAAAACAATCAGTGACAGCCTCAGTTGCGATTTGGGTTAATTGAGTTCAAATGTAACTTGGTATAATAAATACTTAATTTTCTAAATTTTTTAAGCTTACTTAAAGGGTTTTCGTTTACTGAATATTGTGAATTTGTGAAATCATGCTTTAGGTGTGTCTTCGCTTGAAGTTATTCTACGATACTAACCGATCTAGTTATGCACAACTGCTGAAATGAATCCGTTAAATTGAATTCATGCGAAAATATGTAATTCGTTGGTTTTAGATTGTTCCAAGCGAATTCTCTGCATTGATCTACATACTTATTAGTACAGAAAAGTGTACGACCTTGGTAAAAAATAATACCATCAATAATGGAGGAACTACTACAAGCAATGGCAAATGACAATGCCACAAAATAGTTATATTAAATCTGGTTTCTGCATGAACTAAAAATAGTCACTTTTATGCTTACTAGTGTTCGCCCAGCGGTTGAAATTCAACCGATAAAATTAAGGATAGTTTATGTAAGCTGAATGAGCTAAAATAACATTAGTTGGCATGGGTTAAGTGGAGGCGAGTTTAGCTTAGTACTTGGTATAACATAACATAACCATAACATAAGAATAAATAACATAACATATGAAGCATAACACACCTCAATATAACATCGCACACTCTTCAGTTGTATTTCCTTTTTATCCCTTTTTTCACCTCTATCTAAATCTTATTTATTTTGGTTCATTTTATGCCAAATGATGTTGCCTTTGATGCCACATCAAGTGATATCATGTCATGTGGTGAAATTGGGTGTGGTGAGCTGCGGTGTGGTGGAATTGGGTGTAGGAGTTACGGTGTGGTGAATTTAGGTGTGGTGGATTCAGGTGTGGTGAGTTAAGTTATGGTGAGAAAGTTGAGGTGTGGTGAATTAAGGTGTGGTGAATTTTGGTGTGATGAGTTGAGGTTAGTTAAGGTGAGGTGAGAAAGTTGAGGTGTGGTGAATTAAGGGTGGTGGATTTAGGTGTGGTGGATTTAGGTGCGGGGGTTAAGGTGTGGCGAGTTGAGGTGTGGTGAATTTAGGTGTGGGGAGTTAAAGTGTGGTGAATTAATGTGTGGTGAGCTCAGGTGGAGTAAGTTTTTAAGTTAAGATGAGTTAAAGTTAAGGGGTTATGATTTTTATCCTTATCTTCATCTTCATCTTCATCTTCATCTTCATCTTCATCTTCATCTTCATCTTCATCTTCATCTTCATCTTCATCTTCATCTTCATATCCACCTTCGTTTGTATTTAGGTTTCTTTACTTTTATTCTAATCTTTGCCGTTATCCCTTTCTTCTTCTACATATTCAACTTTACCTTCTTCCTTGCATGAATCTTAATCTTCGTAAATCTGATTTCTAAACTGGTGCTTAGCAGATTTCTTTAATTCAGTATCAATATTAAAGCAATGTCATTGATGCCACATAAAGTGATATCATGGCATGTGGGGAAATTGGGTGTGGTGGTTTGCGATGTGGTGGAATTGGGTGTGGGAGTTACGGCGCTGTGAATTCAGGTGTGGTGGGCTTAAGAGGTGCGGTGAGTTTAGGTGTGGTGAATTTATCTGTGGTAAGTTTAGGTGTGGTGACTTTAGGTGTGGGGAGTTAAGATGTGGTGAGTTGAGGTGTGGTGAGTTAAGGTGTGGTGAGGAAGTTGAGGTGTGGTGAATTACGGTGTGGTGGATTTAGGTGTGGGCGGTTAACGTGTGGTGAGTTGAGGTGTGGTGAATTTAGGTGTGTGGAGTTAAGGTGTGGTGAGTTGAGGTGTGGTGAGTTAAGGTGTGGTGAGAGAGTTGAAGTGTGGTGAATTACGGTGTGGGGGTTAAGTTGTGGTGTGTTTCATCTTCATCTTCGTCTTCATCTTCATCTTCATCTTCATCTTCATCTTCATCTTCATCTTCATCTTCATCTTCATCTTCATCTTCATCTTCATCTTCGTCGTCTTGGTCTTCATCTTTATCATTTCCTTTATCCTGATCTAAATATGTCCATTCTTTTCTTCATTTACATATTCACCCCCACCATTGTTATTTGGTTAGGTATTTAAATTTTCCTTCCTCTTTGTCTTTATATCTAGGTTTCTTTACTTTTATTTTAATTTCTGTATTTATCACTTTCTTCTTCCCCATACTCAACTTTACCTTCTTCCTTGTTTGAGTCTAATCTATTCATGTACATACATACATACATCTTATTCCTAAACTGCTGCTTAGCACGTTTCTTTAATTCGCTATCAATATTAAAGCATACATTTAGGGGGCATTTCCGCCCCAACCATGTACATGTATGGCATTGGTATTGGTGTGACTTTTGAATTGATTTTTTCGCTCTATTTTAAACTGATTTGAAATTTTAAAAATTGCCTGCACATCAGCATCAAAATACCTTTCTAATGATATATAATTGTTTATACCTTAGAAGTATAGTTTAGCCGTAAAAGGGGTGTAAAGGAAACATGATTGCCTATTTATATATATGATTAACCGACTTCCAAAGAAGGAGGAGGTTATCAGTTCGGCGGAATATATTTTTAACCGACTTCCAAAAAAGGAGGAGGTTATCAGTTCGTCGGAATATTTTTTTTTTTTTTTTTTTTTTTTT
>NW_023458565.1:2876181-2876912 GCF_013731165.1 Rhagoletis pomonella | reverse complement strand
GATCTAACCACTTCGGATTTTAGCCAGACAGAAAGTTTTATTTATTCAACATATCTGTTTTATAATTATCCTTATAGCGCAAGTTATTTTTTATGCCTTCACAAAATTACGTTGTTTTCCGGATTTTATTTCAAAAACAACATAACCCTTGGCCGCGTTCAACTATAGGTAGAACCCTTGCCAGTTGTTTGTGCATCTGCCTAAAGAAATTCGAGTGATGGCTTTAGAAGCGGGAAAATCCGACTACCCTTAAAATAGATTCCTATGAAAGGCATCATGAAATACTTCAAGCCATATTATTCCTGCTTCTTTTATGACACAGAAAAGTGTATAATTTTTTAATTAAAACAATTGGTACAAAATATTAATAGACTAAAATTTATATTATATCCACGTAGCCAAAATTTTGATATTTCATTTATATTGCCGACGTGCGCTTGTCAATATGCCCATATCTGTGAGCACCTCCATATGCAAGCACACATACATATACACCATAGTGAAATTCCTGCAGCACAAAAGATAGAAAGTTCAGAAATTTTAAATTATTCATAACTTTGCGAAACAATATTTACAGGACGTCAACAGACTCACTCCCTTCCGAAAGGGCACAAAATCAACAACCTAAAAAAGGATTACTCAAAAGCCATTGCCACCCGTGTAGATACTGCGCGCTTCCACATCGACGCATAACAGTTATTTGTTTTATTGCTTTTACTCGCTCGGTTTTT
>NW_023458565.1:2856668-2876171 GCF_013731165.1 Rhagoletis pomonella | reverse complement strand
CCTTGCCATGAGCGTTAAGACTTTTTAATTAAAATATTTTCTGTATTTGCTGATAAAATTTAATTCATTTGTAAAAAATTATAAAGCTAATTGTTACTTTGTTTAAATTTTAACGTTAAATAGGGGAAAGTTTTTTCTGGCTTAAAACCTTTTATCTCTAAATGATAGTTCTAATCCGTTTATATAAAATGCAACGAATTGCGTTTGACAACTCTGTAGAAGATTTTTGTTTTTTTTTTTTCTGGGGAATTGATGAAACCAAATTTTCGAGAAAGGTTGGATTGTATATAGGAAAGTAATTTCTCAGTTTTCCCAGCTTGGCGATTCGTCGTTTTCTTTTTGTTAATTTTGAAGTTGGTATTCGCAGAGGAGCATTTAAAACCACGGACTGAAATTAACAGAGTTTTATTTTCAGATAATTGCAAAATCGTATTTTTTTTTATTTTTGCTTTTCCAATCAAGAATACTCTTTAAATTGTGATCATTATTTTTGCCACCAAAAATAATCGTTATTTAAGGATTTAAAATTTTCGTTATAATGGATAATGCGTTTTTATGAGCGTTTTAAATGCTTTATGATCGAAAAGTAAATATATAATTACCTATAAAAAATGTATCGAAAAAAATAAAAATCCAAAAATAACGATTACTCTAAAATAAAGATTATATAATAACGATTAAATTTGTCAGAAAATCATGAATCCAATTGAAACGGTAAAATTTCAGATTTTTGTTATACGGTCCCTGTTTAAAACCATTAAAAGTTATTTAAATACAAATATGTTTACCATCAACCTTGGCCTTTCTGTGGGGTTTATGGTGGAGTTTTTCAAAACCGGCCGATAGGGTGCGATTTGGTACTAAAAACGCGAAGAAACATTGTTTAGAAATATTTTTTGCACTTTTCCTTAAATTGCAGATTCATTTTTCTAGTACCCGAAATTCCCAGAAAGACCTTTTGATGCTAAAAATTGCCAAATATGGGAAAACGAAGAATTTGGTTTTAGAAAAATTTTGGTTTCTGCACACGAAAACTCGAGTAAAAATTTAGATATATTAACGAAACTTGGTAAGTGTACTTCTTTTGAGCGTAGGACGGATGTTATTGAAAACGGGCAAAATCAGACAATAACCACGCTTACCTCCCATATAACGGTAGTTTTCAGAAATGCGAAAACTGCGATGTTTTAGTAACTGCTAAAGCTTCCTCTTCGTCTTCTTATTTAGCACTGTAATCGCCTAAGCGATTTTGGCCGAGTTCAACAAAGAACACCAGTCGTCTCTTTTCTGTGCCAACTGGCGCCAATTGGAAATGCCAAGAGAACCCAAGTCCTTCTGCACCTGCGCTTTCCATCTCAGTGAAGGCCTCTCTCTTCCCCTGATACCACCAGCGGGTTCCGAGTTGAATACTTTCAGAGCTGGAGCGTCGGTGTCTAAAGCCACACCGATAAGGCCCAATCAGTCCTTCTGATAAAATTTTCGGGCGTTTTTCCTGTCGGCCAGCAGCTCAATTTCTCTTCTTGTTGCGGCAAATACGTCTCGCTTCCTTCATCAGTTGCCTATCACGTTCCCACATAGCTCGCATTGCAGCGTGGCCCTATAGGCGGCTTCTTTTTTCTTTGCGGCTTCTTGACATTCCTCATCGTAACAGTCGTTCTTTCGGGCTCGCTGAAATCCAACTACTTCTTCGGCGGCGGTACTTAATGATCAGTAAATGTGGTTCCACTCCTCGCGTATGTCGGATTATTGAAGAGTGCTCTCAGAGAGCAGTTGTGTGAGTCGAGTGGAGAATAGATTCGCTGTCTGTTGTGATTGCAGCTTTTCGACGTTAAGCTTTCCTTGCATTGTTGGGCGCACATTATTTTCTGCGCAGAGGCGGGTGCATATCTTGGCTGCAAAAATATAGGGGTTCGAGTCGATGTTAGGCCCTCGGAGTGTACGTCCGTCTAAAACGCTTGAAGAATGCCTTCCGTCTATCACAACATGATCGATTTGGTTTCTCGTTTTTCGATCTGGAGACAGCCATGTAGCGTGATGGATCTTCTTATGCTGGAACCTAGTACTACATGTTACCATGTTTCGGGCCCCGGCGAAGTCGATCAGCCTCAGTCCGTTGTCGGACGTTTCGTCGTGGAGGCTGAATTTTCCGACGTTAGCTCCATAGATCCCTTCCTTGCCCATCCTGGCGTTGAAGTCGCCAAACACGATGTTTATATCATGACGCGGGCAGCGCTCGTACATGCGCTCCAAGCGCTGATAGAAGAGATACTTGATGAGCGAGATGTTGAAGAATCTCGCTTTAATTCGGATTGTGGCTAGACGTTCGTCCACCGGGGTGAACGTCAGTACTCGACCGAACCGAATTTGCGCTCCATTACGTTGCAACTGTAGTAGCCGTCGGAAGGCTTCACGCTCACCTTACCTTGCCTCGTCCATCGCATTTCTTGGATGGCGGTGATGTCAGCCTTTGTCTTCCCGAGGACATCAAACAGGCGGGCAGAGGCACCTTCCCCATTAAAGGTCCGGATATTCCAGGTGCATACCCTTAAATCATAGTCCTTTATACGTTTGCCGTGGTCGACATCAGAAAATGGGGGTCTCATCCGAGGCTTTCTGAAATTTTTCATTGGACGGGTTTTTAACGTGACGGGACCCAAACCCAGCGCATGCGAAGTTTTACGCGTGGATATAAAGATCCGGACGTTGTGAGCTGCGATTTGAGCAGTACGCACAAGAATCACTTCTGGCCACTCACTCCCAGGTGAATGGCAGTCAAAATTTTTCCACTTCTGTGCACGGAACCATTTTATTTAATTACTTTTAAATAATATGGTTTTTAAGTAAAGGCGTGCGAGTAAACTTGTTAGATGACTCCGTATGGCGCTACGGGGCGGATACGTTACATACGAAACTACGGGTATATGATCATGAGTGTTTATTTTTACTTTTTCTTATTCTTTATACAAAACTGAAGATAATGCATTTTCTAAGATAGGTGTACCACCATTTTCGACCAAACATATCCTACAAAAAACAGGTCTTTGTCGAAAAATGCAACAACTCGCAATCGCCAACGCTAAGCTTTTTCAGTCGAAACTAGGAGCAGTTGAATTTAATCAAAATGATATCAGAATCTTTAGTTCTGTACTTGAATTCTGCAAGTATACATATTCGTATTTAAAAGCTCTCTTATACTGCGGAAAGTTTACATTTTTTTTTATTTTCTATAATCGCATAACCAAGCAAATTGTCGTCACTCGCAGTTGTCAGTTCGTTGACGCCTAAATACAACAAACAACAAATAGCTGCGGCAACAACAATCACTACTATAGCAACGCTAGCAGTGACTTGCCCGCGCTGAGCCTTTGAGCTTTGCATTAAAGCTACCTGCAACTGTGCCACTTGCTCATTTGTGTGCACACCTGTGGCCCTCGGTGAATGCCCAGAAGCCTGCCAAAGACTTCCACCGCGCGCAATTATATTCATACACACATGCATAAACATGTATGTATGTCCTTCTATTTGTATGCGCAGAACTTTTCGCACGAGTTCTACTAATTTTCTTCGTTTTCATTCATATTTCCGCGTTTCCGCATTTGCGCATTTTTTCCCTTTGCCATTACCAACTAAAAAGGGAAGAAAATTTCAGATGGTTTGTTGGAGTTCGCTTTTGAAAAGTGTATTGCTAAAGCATAACTATTGGAAAAAAGATAGAATAACAAAAAAATACGTGGCACATAATTTGCTGATGTCGCCAATCGCTCGTTTTTGCCCAAAACTGATTACCCTTACAAATTAGTAGATACCTTTATTTGTCGGCGCCCGTTCTGCATCTTTCCTTTTTGGGGTTTCGTTCTGCAACTTATCCCACCCAAGAGTGCTTTATGATTAATTGTATTGCGCCTGATGCGTCGTTGCGATTCGCGATTGGCTATTGTTTACCGCAGCAAATTTTTCCTTCTACTTGCGAGGTAAACGCACTGTTGTCGTTGGCTTAAATATCTTTCCATAGTCAATAAAACTCGTCCAGCTCATCATCATCTGGGGCGTGCGAGTGCTGACTGTTGGAGTTTTAAGCTCCTTAGTTTTGCCACCACTTTATTTCTTAAATCTCAGCCTCAGCCTCAGCCCCGCCCCAATGGTTCATTCACTTTGCCTGCCAGTTGCTTGTACACACATTCACAAATATATGCGCCAGTAAGCATACTGACATACATATAGTTATATATGTGTATAAATGTAGGTATGTAAAAACCTTCTCTTAAGCATACATACTTATTTCCCCAGTTCACTTCTAGCCGTGCGACAGTGCCATCATTTTCAATTACTTCCTTATTTCGTTGCATTTTCTACTTTTGCTTCGATATCTCCACTCCGCCCGCAAACACTCATAGCTTCCTTTCTTACTTCTTCGACTTTGCTATCCTCTGTCAACGTGTCTAGCTGTCTGCTATTTTATGATCTGATTTAAAATCTGCTGCCGCAATTTTCACATTTAATTCTTTGCTTAAGTTGATATCACTTGATTTCAGACTGAAGTTGTTGAGTATTTTTTCTTAGCCACTCTTGCGCTCTTTCAGCCACTGGCTTTTTATAAATTCTCATCATATTTTAGCCTGATAAATGGCAAATAGACAAATGGACAGAAAGGGGAGAAAATCTAAACAATAAATATAATAAAATCCTGTAATGCTGTAATTGTGAGGAATCTTTGTATTGAAAAAAGTGGAATTTAGTATTTAAACGGTGTTATTGAGTTTTATACAGCTTTTGGTTTTTCGGGGAAAATGGAAAGGCAACAAAGTCTTTGTAATAAAGGCGAAAGCTGCTAATTCGTAGATCACCACATCTCCTCATCACACTTACGTATTTCTAGACTGGTTCAATAAAGTGCAAAAAAAGGTTTCTAAAAACTAAAAAAAAGTATAATTTTTGTGCAAAAAATGGGTTTTAAAAAGCTGAAAGCACTGTATCCGGTCAATAAAGCGCCACATCTTCCATAATACTCCATTAAATTGAATTGACTAAAACACCATTTCGAAGGACAGCTTCACCGGTTGAGGATCAATTTTGGTATCGATTATTTATCGAATTTATTATCGATATTTTAATCGATTTTGTTGTCGATATTTTTGTCGATTTTTCGATATTTTTATCGATTATGTTATCGATATTTTAATTGATTTTTTTATCGAATTTTTTATCGATTTGGTTATATATTTATAGCTATTGATATTTTTATCGAATGTGTTATCGGTTCTGTTATCGATATTTTTTCGATTTTGTTATCGACACTTTGTTGGATGTTACTATCGATTTTGTTATCGATAGAGTATAAAGTTAATAATGACGTTAAAGGAAAACAGAATAACATAAATTTAATTAGAACGAACAGGGGTCGATGTAGGGATCTAGATAGAAAACAGACAAAACATATAACCTTAAGAAAAAGCAGATATATGTATGTACAGATATACACATATATATATATAGGTTATGAGACAAATTAGATATATGTGACCTGGTCTACGGAAAGGGGGCTTAGGTGTCAAAAAAATCAATTTTCACTTTTTGGTTGATTCGGATGGAAGATGAGATGATTTTCACTTTTAACAGCTTTTTCACAGAAAACTTTTTTCGCACGTAAGCTCCCTTTTCGTAGACCAGGTCACATATAACGTAAGTTTCACTTCTGCAGTGTGGCCCAGGCGCACTTACTTTTTTTGTGTTTTGTCTCTGCCCAAAGAAAATTGAAAAAATTTTCCGAATAGAAAATTCCGAAAAGTTGAATTTCCATAGATTATGTACACGAACTTTTTTTACAATTATGTAGTTATGTAGGTTCCATTTACAGTTAGCGGATTTGAAAACTGTTTGATGGGATTTTGATTAAAAATAAAAAATCAGCGTTATCATGAGTTTAATTTTCCTCGAACTGGTTCAATTTTTATTTCCGTGTATTCACTAAGGGCGAATGAAAAAAATCGGGCTAATTTGTGTTCGGGCGAAACCCATGATAAGAAGTCTGAATTTGCGAATATGGTTCGATTGCTTCGAAGATAGTTCGACATTGTAGTTTCAGTGTCCGTAAACCATTCGCCGCTCAGAATATAAAACATTGGCTAACGCAACCGCAATTTACATTACAAAGATTGGCGATTAGCTCTGTTCATCAAAATCTTCAGCAACGCGACCAAGTTAATGAACAGCTTTGAGTGCAGGACGACCTCAGAGGAACCAGAGGTTAAGTGAAAAATTGGCGAAAATGTTTTACCAAAATATTCCAACAAAAAATTAATTTTGGGCGAGACGAATTTCGCCGAGTACGCTAGTTTTTTTATCACTTTTCAAGTTTTTCTTAGGAATTTATGTTTTCGGGAACCTTTTGTTTGTTTTCAACTAGTTTTTATTATGTAACATTTATTAATTGGATTTTCTTCAAAACTGCAACTTTTTCTGCACTAAAAAATTTAATACAAACAAGCAAAAATTCAAAAAAACAGTAAATTCTAGTTTTGAACCACAGTGCAGTGGTGCACACCACGTAAACTATCGTTGCTTATCAATTTCGTAATACACTTTGTTGCTCTTTCCATTTCCCTAAAAATTAAGAAGTTGAGAGAGTACACCCCTTTTGGCTGTAATAGATTATTTCGTGCCTCCCAGCTCCTCACTGATCTTCCTTACGTTTTTAGCATGGCAAGCTACTTGGCTTGTAAACTACTACGTAGAATGAGGGGCCATATCATAACAGGGACGGTTCAGTGAATTAACGAAACCCGCAAAAATTTAAATGTCTACCGTATCCTTCCAGCCGCGAAAATAAAGTAAGGGAGTAAGATTATTTTATAAATTTTCATTTTAAGTATATATGTAATTTATGTTTAAATTAAAATCGCTGAGACTTTGTTGTTTTTTTCATTTCTCCTAAAACCAATCTTGCTAATAGCAAGTTGGTATAAAGCTCAATTATCTTGTTGAAATAAATATCTGTGTTCCTATGGAATAGTAGCTTATGTCGAGAAGCTGGCTTTAGTATAATGCGGCATTCCCTGTATCCTTGAACGACAAGGAATTTTTTGCTGAGACTTAATAAGAATATTGACTTGCTAGTATCGGAACAATTTCTTGCACGTTTATTTGCCTAAAGTTCTTCAACGGCTCGGCGCCAGTGAGTCATTCTCAACCGTATTCTGCGAATGCGATTCGAAAAGCAAATCATTTGGATTTGAATACTCTATGAATTTGTATCAGTTTGTGTCGCCTTTCGAATCGCAATACAAAGTAGACCCCTACGATTTCCTTTTAAATTCAAATTTGGCGTAAAATTTGGAAAGCTTTTATTTATTGTTGCATTCAATAGCGTTAAATATAAAAGCAACAAGATATTTTCGCATATTAATGTACATTAGGGTGGTAAAAAAATAATAATATAAATTATAATGCTCTCACCCCCTAGGACTTTTCTGCAACGAAACCAAATTTAGCCTGTCACTCACTCAAAGCGCACAAAGTTTTTTATGTATTTTATATGTTAAAAAAAACTTTTCGTAGAAATGGTATAGAATTCCTGAAAATCAATAATTTTCTGGTTCTCTTCAGGAGACTTTCAATAATAATACACAATTGTTTATTTTACAATTTTTTAATATTAACGGTTTTTTTTGGTCCGCCATTGCATTTTTCGGGTTTTTGGGGGTTTTGGCGGACCTATAAATTATATTTACTAAAAAAATGGTTAAATAAAAATTTGGATATTATTACTAGGAATCTGCTGCAGATAAAATGAGTTTGGTGATCAAAAATATTGATTTGTAAGAATCCTGTACCCTTTCTCCGAAAAGTTTTTTCCCCCATATAAAACAAATGGAAAACTTTGAGCGACCTCTAAATATTTGTTGATCTCAAAAAAAAGCCTAAAAGGTGACCACCCTAATGTACACACTTATGTTAATTTTTTTTCATAATGTAAAGTCATAGCTCTAACCAGAAACGAAAATGAGCCCACATACTAACAACATATGCTCTTTTACTTCAAAAAAAAAAGCTTGTAAAAACGTTCTCCTTTGTCGACGAAAAAAAGAGCGAGAGAAAAAAAACCGCGGAAAAATTGCATAACAAATGATTACGTACTCGAAATACGATGCAAATTCAAAAAATGTCGCTCTATTCACCAAAACTGGTAAACCACGAAAGACGATTGATAACATTTCCTCACTTATACATTTCACACGATATTTTAAAATTGTGGCCCACATGCAGTTGTCGCGCCATCAGCGGCATAATTTGCTATTTAGCATCATTAATCAACCTCAACAATGGATCCACCAACCGAGCTGCTGAACAACTAAACAACTAACCAATCATTCAACACAACAACTAAACTGTTAATCATATTCAGGGCTTCGCTGTTTAGCCATTTATCGCACGCAATGGAAATGGTCTTCCGCAATTTGCATGGTTTCTTTCAACACTGTCGCTGATATATTCATGTTTGTATCTAGGTATGTATGTATGTATGTATGTATACACTTATAAATTTGTTAGTACGTACAGGGAAAAAGCGATACAATTCGAACAAAATATCTAACAAAAACAGCGTAGGTGGCTACTGGAGTAGTTGAAAGGCAAATTTTCTTGCGGTTTGGCCACAAGCAGCGCTCTGAATTAGTGTCGATAGTTTATTTTTTGTATATTAGGATTTTGTAACGCTTTGTAAATATTTTCGAGCTTTGTTGTTGCGTTTTTGCGTCAATCCACCTTGTTAAATTTTGGTTTGTTAAATTTCGGTTTGAAGCTGAAAATAGTGCCCTGCTTTCTGCTAATTTTTGAACTATGTACATCTAAATATATTTACATACATTTAGTACTCGTAGATACCCGATCGGCAAAACGAGAAGCGTTTCTAAATAAACGCCTTCAGGAAGGTACTTTCCAATAAGACTTTCTCTTCAAATGCTTTGTAAGAAAATCATCCAATAGCGCTGCCATTCGAAGGCAGTCGTGAAGGTGTGTTTCCAAGGCAACCAAAGTTAGATAAAAGAAAAAATCACAGTAGGCGCATCGGTGTGTGTCTGCTGCAAAATTAAATTCGCACTGTTTCATTACTAATTAAAGAAAATGTTTCCCTTCTAAGGGAGGCCTGTAAGCTCTGGCCATTCAATACAAAATGAAAAGGCGTAAAGAAGCGACGACAAAAGGCCTATCGCTTCAAAAGTTTCAAAATATTGGCTCCCAGAAGGTCTTTTGTTTTCTAATTTTGCCAACTGGGTATATATGTTCATTAGGGTGGTCCAAAAAAAAGTAAAGTCGGAATGCTCTCGCCTCGTAGGATTATTCTAGGTATACCGAAAAAAATATACCCCTATTTTTTAACTTGAAATCAAAAAATTGATATCGCTCAAAGCTTTCCATGTATTTTATATGGCGAAAAAACGACTTTTCGTAGAATTTCTTGAAAATCAATATTTTCCGTTCGGAAAACGCTGTTTTCTTCAGGAGACTTCCAATAATAATACCCAATTGTTTATTAAACCATTTTTTAATACTTAAGACTTTTTATTGGTCCCTCCATTGCATTTCATGCGGTTTTGGCGGACCTATAAAAAATAGTTACTATGAGAAAATGGCTAAACAAACTATTCGGTATTATTATTGTATTAATATCATAAAGTGAAACAGAGTTTTCCGAAAAATATAGATTTTCAAGAATTCTATACCATTTCTAAAAAAAATTTATTTTTGTATATAATAAGCGCTTTGAGCGACCTCTAAATATTTTTTGGCTCCAAAATAAAAAATAGGGGTATATTTTTTTCGGTATAGAAAAATCATAAAAATTCCAAATTTACTTTTTCACATCCGTTTTTGGACCACCCTTATGCACATACTTATATATCTGCACGTGTATTTACATATCTACTAATATACATACACATAGACGTATGTATGTCTGTATGGCCCTGCACTTTGATGTGGATGCTGTGGCTCGTGCGAATATTAAAAATTTATTATTTTGACAATGAATTTTGTAATGCTTTTAGCTGCAGAAATTTTACTTAATCAATCAATCAAAATTTATAAATACGAACAGTGATCGTAAAAGCATTTACATACCATATACACACACAGCAGCAGCAGCATAGAGAAAATTTAATCAAGCATGGGGCGTTTTAAACAATCTAAATTATGTATATAGATTATTTTGGTTTGATTTATGTGGTTATTTTACTCGATAAAAAAATAAAAATCCTGCATTTATGGGAGCATTTTGGTGTTGTATAAAGTTCATTTAAATTGCTCCATTTACATAGTTCGACAAATGCAGCTATATATACATAGGTATAGTTACGGTGACCATCCGTTCTGTTTTTTGCAGGACCGTACTGTTATTTAAAGGTCTGTCCTGCGTAGTTTTTCAAAACAGAAACCCCCCATAATGTAGCGATTTTTTCCAAGTGTCCTGCCTTTGTCCCGCATTTTCTTCGATATTTTAAAATTAACTTTTCCTGTGTCGATAACTAATTCATAACTACATAAGAGTAAGCTGGTTTTGAAGGTTCAACTAGTCAATG
The DNA here is from genome assembly GCF_013731165.1 of Rhagoletis pomonella. Classification (NCBI taxonomy): domain Eukaryota; kingdom Metazoa; phylum Arthropoda; class Insecta; order Diptera; family Tephritidae; genus Rhagoletis; species Rhagoletis pomonella. The sequence continues at coordinate 2,865,597 of NW_023458565.1, read as the reverse complement.
CGTTCTAATATTGTACGGTTATGGACAATGGATGACGAGAAATTGAAGACCAGCATCAAATATACCGATAACACTGTTCTACAAATTTTGTGGTAATCGCTTAAGAAAAAAAAATATTTCCACGTGTTTTTGGTACATTTCGAACCTATCCGTCAATATCTCATTAAAAAATTATCCAATCAACATAAGCGACCTACAGTCCTCTTACAAAAATATATTCCTTTGCCGATTTCGATGAAAATTATTAGTGTTACAAGCGACCAAAATCGAAAACTTGAAATTTCAATAATTTTCTTTTTACAGTAAATGAAAATCTGATGAGAAATGTAGATGTTACGGAACACAATCTGCACAAAAAATATATATTTTTGCAAAGAGCCCATCAATACCTTTCGAACTGTTGGTAGTTTCATGAGATATTGAGGAATAACTGAAAATGTAATAAAAATACGTTTTTCGAACAAATCTCGAAAACACTTCTTTGAAACCATGGGTATTTTTTTCGTGTTCAACGACCCAAAGTTTGCCTAAAAAATTTGCTTTACAGAGGTTCATATTTCGTGTAAAGTAATATGTAATATGCCTTATTATAATTTTTATATATTTATAATTTGAAGCAAATGTGATTTATGTTTAAAGGTTAAAATTGGATTAATAATTAAGAAATATACACTCTTCGTTATTTGAATAGCGCATCCTTTTAATACTTATTAGGTACAGTTTTCCTTTTGTTTGTTTAATATGCATTAACTTTTTATAAAAATATAGCATATTCTACGTCTACATCCCATTTTAAAAATTTTTGACAATTTAAAAAAAATAAACATAGGAGCGAAAATTTTTTTTGTTGACGGTGCTGCGTATTTTCTTCCATATAAAAATTTTGTCAAGCATACTTTGTATGGTAGAAAATCAAAAAAGGGTGCGCTATTCAAATGACGAGGAATGTATATATGTAGTATATTTTTATAATTTTTATACTACGCAATTATATGTAAGTAAATTTTTTGAAAAATTGTCCTGCATTTTCAAAATATATTTATGGTCACCGTAGGTATAGTACAAATATTTCTAAATACATATGCAGGCTAACAATAGTAAGCCTTTTTGAGAATTAAATTTATGGATGTGTCAGGCATTAAAAAACGCCCGCGGGTGTACAGAAGTAAATTGCGAGGAAGAAATAATCAAAACATATCCAAAAATCATTTATTCAAATATTTGGCTTCCAATATTCGGGAACCTTAAAGAGCAAATAACAAATTGACATTGATTGGAATTTTATAATCAACAGTAGTATTTGTTGAAAACTGAATGCTGCGGAATCGGTCCAAGGAATTTTGGAATCGATCCATCTTGTATGCAGGGGTTGCAGCAACTTTTTCTATTGCAGTAGAACCTCCATTTTATGGCCGCAGCCATTAACATGGCTGAAAAAAATTAGGAAAAATCCAATTTTATTTATAAATCGACTTCAAATAAATTTTTTTTACCTACAACCTATGGTAAAATTTTGCGAAGAATTTTTCCAAAAAACATTTAAATTCCTTTAATCCCCCCAAAATGGGTTATCTTAACCTTTTTTAAAAGCTCAGCCAGAGGTTGCAAACGATTTATAAAAATTTTGCAGATGAATGTATAGAGTTAAGATGCATTTTGGAGTAAAATTGTATAAGTTATATTGTGTTACTGAGGGGTTTCTATACGGAAATGATTTAAAATGGTTCAACAGTCAAAAAGTAATGAACCTCGCTCACTGGGCTATTTTATGTCGTTTTTGAGGATTAACTAACAAAATAGATTTTAATTACACTTAAGATTTTGGCACCGAAAAAAGTAGATAACTTTCTGTAGCATCTTTTAAGCAAATTTTTTCTTAATATGCACTGTTGATTTGCAATAGGCTCCGAAGCTTGTCAAAACTTTGTGTATGTCTTGTAAAAAAACGTAAACTTTTTGTTAATTTGAAGCTGCATATTATAACAGCTTTACAAGACAATTTTCAACGGGCCATTCTTTCTCAGATATTTAAGCAATAAAAAATTTTTTTTTTTTCTGTTATGAGTTTGTAAATATTTAAATTCTTTTTTTTTTTTGCACGTAAGCCTAAAAATAAGAAAATTTTGACTATATAGGGTGTCCTAAAATTGAAGAAAATGTTTTTTATTGGAAAACAGCAAATATGGAGTACCAAGTCGGGGATGCCGTATCTTTTAGTCCGGAAACCCATCCTTTTAAATGGGACATACATATGTGTTTTTCTTACAGCTTCATAATTTGTGGACAATAGTACGTAACTGTAGGTATAAAACGATACCATGGAAGTATCGATAGCTACTTATATCGACATTTGTAACTATATGTATGAAAATTGATTTTATAAAAGAATGCAATCACATATTTTTGATTTTAAATGTAAGTTTTAAAACATGTTTTACTAGGATGGTCTCTCAAAATAAAGGAAAAAAGTGCAAAGTCCAATAAGTTGTTTTTTTTTTAAAGTCCACATAATTTTGTCAACATAATTTTCTTCCATTTTATGTTAGTAATTTATTTGTTATACATAAATATTTATTTTGTACAAAGAGAAAGCGATTAAGATAAAAAACATTTAGTTTATAATTTATTTCATACAAATTAATTAATTAATAAAAGTTACCTGCATTACAACACTGTGCAGCAGCATTTTTGCGGAGCAACAATGGTATATTTCTTTAAAGAAGTAATCATGTTGATAACACGGTGTTGCAAAATAAAAAAAAAATTGCACGAACTTTTTAAGTGACCTAACACATGTCGGAGAGCAAGCCGATTAATTCACGAAACTGTTTTTAAAATTTTTCTAACACCCTCAAAATCTTAACTTATTCTTAAAAAAACATTTTCGCTTTACTTCCGGCACTAAAGAATTTTTAGTACGGTTAATTTTTAACCAATTTTAAAATTTTTATAGTTTTAGAAAGAAGAATATTTGTACTATTTAAAGGAATAATAAGTTTTGTGAGCACATTGTAAATATGTATGTGGAAAATTTTTGAAGTAAATCTGAAATTTAGACCAATTTTTACTATTTTTGCCAATTCTACCATGTTAATCTGACGGTTTAAAAAAATAATTTCGTTTCTGAGATGCACAGTGAACTAAACATATATTATTGTACACACTTATTATTTTATCCGTGCAACTATCATATAGCAAGTCCGGTTCGACTTGGTCGTAAATTTCTTCTATATTTTTCCCATCTGTAGCAAGAAGCAATTGACAATATTTTTTTTACATATTAAATGAAAAGTGTGTTATTAGAGAGTTTACAAGGTATTATACCTGAATTCCCTAGAATAGTCCAACAAGTTTTTTGACCAGAATTTGATCCACACAACACACAAAAACTATTTTCAGTCATCATGAATGACAAAATTTAGTTAGTAAAATTTCAAAGGTTATATTTCATTTAACACCACGAGTGCTTTGATCGCCCATGATTGCGTGATAGCGGACGGAAAGGAGTAAGTAAGGCGACACACAGTCCATCGATACTACATAAAGAGTGAGCAAGAAGGAAGTGGACTTCCCAAATTTCTTCATGTTTAAGTAAACTTAAGGTTGCTGAATTTAAAATTATCTGAAAAATGCGTGTTTTTCTTACATACAAAGTCTTATGTCTAGTGGTTTTAGCTAAGAAATGAGTAAAATTCACATACATAAGTTAAAAAAGTAATTTTTAACTGGTATTTGTTGAGCTAAAAGTTACATCATGTGCCACTAATTTTTCTTAATATAATTTTAATCTAATACTCCTTCGATTTACGATTATTTCAATCCTAATTCAAACTATTTTGCAACTGGGATTAGAGTAATCGTAATTTTCACATTTCACTCACAAGTGGTATCATTTGCAGTCATATGATTGTGACAAATAATATGAACCGAAAACAGCAAACAAATCAAAAAATAACAAATTTCGTAGAAAAATCTGTAGTAGTTTTGAAAAACAGCAAGTGGACGCGACAATCTTTGTTGACGGTTTCCGTTACTCCGGCTTGTGGAAATCGTCAGATTATATACTTCCCGTTATCCTTCAGCTATTTGCTTCATAATAAAAAAAAAGTTGACCGCGCTGGAGAATGTCAAGGCAACGTTTTTTTCGCAAGTTTGCGACCCTCCCAATCCCTTGCCTCACGCTTAAGTCGTCAGATTAATGAAATGCACACTTTTCTGCATGTAATTGACCCACCATTTCTTAATCTGACGCGCTCGAGTAAATCCCCGAATCCCGTCTTGGGCGCCCCTACTAGAAGTTATCTTTTATAGCGACGAATTCAAATTTTTCCACACGAATTATTGAAACTTCAAAGTGAATCCAATTCAACTGATTCAAAATTTCTGTGAAATTAATATCTTCTAAAATTGTACATTGATTTTTATAAATGATACCTAGTTTTACTCGGAATTAAACATTATTTTTCAAATAAGGACTAAAAGAGACAATTTTCTTTTGAAATTTTCGCATAAAATGCTGTAGAGTTGGAAATAATAATAAAAATTGGTGTAAATTTCAGTGGCAACAACAAAATACACGTAAATGTGGTTTTAGCTCTAGTGCTACACCTGATCAATATGCGTTGCTTGAATCTTACAATTTCAGAATTGCACTGCAAATTTTTAGGTATTGTACATTCGATAGGGGAAAATGTATGTAAGGAAGTGCATATTATGTCTTAACTGCGTCCACTACATACATACCTACATATGTAAGCATTAGTGCATGCGTGCATATTTGCTGCTAATTTGTATGTGGGTATGGTTTATGTATGTAAGTACCCTACAGGAAATGTATCTAACTATAAGCTAACTTTAAATTTATTAGGAAGGAGCCAAGGGTGGTTACCTATGCATTTGAAGAAACTAACTTGTAACTAACATATCAATAGGAAAAATTACAAATTTTTTTATTTTTTTACTTGATTAATTTGATTACTTTTCATATTTGTTTAGATATTCTGCTGGTTGTCTCATATTCGAACTCCGTCAGACATAACGAGAATATGAAATTTCGATCTTCCTTTTATTTGTCCGCAATTCGAAAAAGTATTTGCGAAGTGCAGGATATTTAAACAGGAACACATTTAAAGAAAACAATCTCCTGCATTACCCTGCATGGGTACCCTGCAGAAAAAAAATATCAATTGATAAAAAATAACCCACTTGTAGTTAGCTTTTTGCGGGATTTATATAAAATATATAACTTGTAGTTAGCTGCAAAAAGCTGACTTGAAACTAGTTGACAAGTAATGCAGGACCACCAGCAGAATATGTAAAAAACTATGAAGTGTAATAAAATAAATAAAGTAAATAAAAATAAAAAATATTTTATTTTTCCTATTGATATTTTATGTCCAAAAGTAGTTAGTTACAAGTTAGCTACATCTAATGCAGAGGTAAACCACCCATGACTATTTCGCGGCCATCGCCATAGAAATATAGTTAGCTTTCGTCAAAGAAAATATACAGATAATAAGTGACTTTTAGCTTCTTCCTAATCAACTCAAAGTTAGCTTATAGTTAGATACATTTCCTGCAGGGTATGTTTGTCCATACAAATATGCACATATACATACTGAAACATAAGCTAAGATTTACCACAGAACTTTTTGAAACTTTTTATTCACATGAGCAAATATTTACTGAGCAAATGAGGGCCCCAAATGGGACATCGATGACCACTAATCTCTTAAATACTTCCAAAGCCACAATCTAGCTTTGTAAATATGTACATATGTTAGTACATTAGTCGTATGCATGAACATAAAAGCATACAAAGGCGTTGGAGCACTTAAAGACTAACCAAAGGCAAAATAAAGAAACCAGCAAACAAGTTCAATGCTTTTAGGCCAAGTCTAGTTTTACTCTGAGTTCAATGGGGATGTGGGCGTACAAAAACCAAAAAAAAAAAAACACAATAATCTTTACGCACAGCTGCACTGGTTTGCGAACAACACTCAACCACTTACATATGTATCTATATTGTAGACTAATATGACGAAATATGTATATATTTAAACACATGTTTGTAGGCATATGAGCGTTTGCGGATATTGCGTATACGCACTAATATAAATTGAAGTGACAAAGCCACATTTTTTTTACTGATATGTACGTACTGATATTTCTATGAACAACTTTGCGCATGTATGTATGTTCAAGTGTGTTATACCTCTCGTGCGTGCTTATTGTTGTCTTAAATATCAATTTGCTTTTGCTGATGACCAATTCCACTTCGTGTTGTTTAAGTTGAAATTTCCTTATTGGGACAAAGTTATGCTATTAAAGCTCCCAACAACTGGAAGATGACGAACGCTTAAATTAAACCCGTAAATTTTTCCAAGTCTTAAATTTCATAAATTTATTCGGCATTCAAAAAGTTGTGCAAATAATAAGCGTGGCGACGTGGCTGCACCAAGTACGTTTTAATACCCGAGCGCAATTGTGCACAAGGGTATTATAAATTTGTTCGCGTAACGGTTGTTTGTAACAGCCTAAAGGAATCGAGATAGATATAGCTAAGTGTATACATAAATGCTCAGAATGAATGGAGAAGTCCGGCTGTCCGTGTACACGATAACTGGAGCAAAAATTTAGATATCTCAACGAAGTATGGTATAAGTATAGCTTTCCCTTTATGTAAGGTAGTTTAAAGAAAGTTGAAACGACGATATTTTATACCTGGGCCGGGTATATAAACTTCGGTTTCGGCCGAACTTTTATACTTCTTTACTTGTTATTCTTAAAATTGTCTGCTGGAACATTGTAACGAAATTTTATTTCTATCAAAGTGATGGTGGGTTTGCTCTTTAAATTTGTTCTTAATTTATTTACTTTTTTGATATTTAGGCTAAAAACTTGACCGTCGAAAAATAGATTCAGAGGTAGACGTCTCACGTGAAATTAAAATCCAAAAGCGACAAATCCAATTCGGACTTGTTTTTTTTAATCGCAATTGCGGAAAAATTTAGTCCAATTTGACACGCCAAGTAAGGCATTTATTTTACAGTAAAACGCCAAATGTCAATAACATCTTGCCCACTAGATAACGTAGGCATGCTCTTAGCACTTCTTGCATTCAAACGTCTTTATCCGTATTGCCACATTGTTTTTGTATTTGTTACCGAAATTCCTAAACAGAAATTCAACAAAACTACCAAACTTATTTCCTGTGCCGAACTAAGTATATGTACATGCATTTCTGACATTTGTGCCAACACTTAGATTTATTAAACTAACCTGAAGTGAGTTTCCTTTATAAAAGGGAGAACCGTTTTGAAATAAGCCATTTTTTACTCTCCGCTGTAAATTTGGGCAACTTCACATTATCTTGAAACGCCTTTTTGTAGTTTAACCATTTGTCTATCGGCCGGGTCCAATGGAACGAACGAGATTTTATATGAATGTCTGATCCTTTTGAGCTCTGTAACTCCTTTTCTTTGCTCATTTTCCTGGAATTCTCTTAAGATGCACACCTGTGAGGTAGATAGCTCCATTTTAAGAGAGGGGGATCGCGGGACCTCTATGATGTCCATGCAGTTGGTAAGACAAAAAAAGCTGTTCTTAGTAGCTCATTCAATAGTTCTCGAGCTCCGAAAAAAAAATTTCAATACGTCTAAAAAGTTTAATGTCTAAAAAAATTAAAATTAGAACTCTTCTCAGTAGCTTTACAGCAGTTCTAGAGTTCTTGAAATGGAAAAAATTCTCTAAAAAATTTTCAAAAAAGTTGACAAAATTTTGAAATTTTTTAGAAAGTCGTAAAGCAATCGAGGAAACTTCTTTAGAAAACGAAGAATAATACGGAATTGGATGCTAACTTCATTGAATTTTCCAAGGAAACTTCGAACGCAACACTTCCGGCGAGCCTAAAAAAGTTCCCAATTATGGAAGTGTCAAAACTTTGGGAAATTGTATTTATTCCCTGTGGCCAAACGTAAATATTCAAAGTGTTGTGCAAACGAGTTTATAGCTTATCCGCAATATACTCGTAGCTTAAATCATATACAAGAAAAACATACATTAATTATCATTGTTGCACTGAAATCGGCATAGATTTTTGTCCCAAAATAATAATAATTAATTGCCTGAGAAGGGGAAGCCCATTCGAAGAGCTCGCTCCGCTTGCTTTTTTGTGGAAGTTAATTCATGACATAACTTCGATGAAGTTCTCCTGAAAGTTACGGTTTGAATTAACTTCCATGGAAGTTAAGTCAGTTACCGGCTTTTTAAGGCTTTAGCGGAACCAAAACCATTTGATCTCTTTGATGTGTAATTTGTGTGAAAATAAAGGGTCTTCGAAGCTTTACCTACAAATTAACAAAATATGTATATGCCTTCTCTAATTTGACTGTTTCTTCTTAGCACTAGTCAATTTGTTTTCATTTGACTTTTACAAAGTTGCAAAGACGCATAATCATTTCACATTCGATAGGGAAATGATTCAAACCAGTACGACACTAATGGTACTCGCCCACAGATAAACAAACTTGTGTCAAGAGAGAGCACTTAAATTGCCAAACATACATACATACATACACATATGCAGGCACTATTTAACACATTATACCCACGGTTTTATACATGTACTCGTCGTATACACATATGTACATTAGACTGCATCACTCCCCATACAAAAAAAAACAAACATCGGTACTGTTTTTCCATTGGAATTATAAAATCTATCATGTTTTAAGACGTCCACCAAAATATTTCGGAAAAATATTAAGATTTAAGCGAGCTTGACCGATTTGAAAATACCTCCAAAAATGGAGTTTTTTATGAATAAAAATAGTTTCTTAAAGATGTTTTTGAACAAATCCTATCAAATGACAAAACGGTTTAAGCTTAAAAACTGTACATAAAAACATTAAAAAAAAAATATTTTTTG
>NW_023458565.1:2833037-2856568 GCF_013731165.1 Rhagoletis pomonella | reverse complement strand
TGCGCTCTTTCAGCCACTGGCTTTTTATAAATTCTCATCATATTTTATCCTGATAAATGGCAAATAGACAAATGGACAGAAAGGGGAGAAAATCTAAACAATAAATATAATAAAATCCTGTAACGCTGTACATAAATGTGAGGAATCTTTGTATTGAAAAAAAGTGGAATTTAGTATTTCAACGGTGTTATTGAGTTTTATACAGCTTTTGGTTTTTCGCGTAAAATGAAAAGGCATCAAAGTCTCTGTGATAAAGGCGAAAGCTGCTAATTCGTAGATCACCACATCTCCTCATCACACTTAATATATATTTCTAGACTACAGCGGCGATCGAAACAGCATCATCGATTCGCAAAATCAGCAACGCTCTACGAGCAACGGTTCAAAGCTGGAATTTGATTGATTTTTCAATCAACTTGACTTATATTTTTTCAATGAAAGTCTATAAAATTTACAAAAAATCAATTGAGCCCGATTTTTGAATTTTTATTTGCTTATACAAAATGTTTTAGTGCAAAATGCAGAAAAATCAGTAAATTTGAAGAAAATCTATTATCTTGTTACATTTACAGAAATATTTTGGGTATACAGTTTAATAGATCATTTAAAATTACTTAAGTGCAAAGTGCATTTCTCCTAAAACCAATCATGGTAATACCAAGTTGATATGAAGCTCAATTATCTTGTTGAAATGTATCATTATGCGACAATAATAATAACAAACAAGTAAGAAAGTCTAAGTTCGGGCGGAGCCGAACATTAAATACCCGGCGCAATTATTAAATATATGTTTTCCACCTTTCCGAAAGCTACCGCTACACGATAAGCCGGGGTGCATAAATTTTAAGTAAATTAGCGTCCTTAAATTTTGAAATATTGAAATTTCAAGCATTTTTGAAATTTACCGTTATATGAAAAGCGGCCTCAATTTTAGTCCGATTTCAACAATTTTCAACGGTTTGCTTTTATGTGGCAAGCACAATAACCATACCGAGCTTGGTAAAAATTGCTAGAACGGTTAGCGAGATACATATATGTGATCATAAGTGGGCGGCGCCACGCCCATTTTCCAAAATTGTATCATAAGCGTATTTCTTGGTAAAAAATTATTGCAACCATCAATTTTGAATAAATTAGCTTTAATATTTACTGATTTATCGAGGATTTCGTATTTTTGCCAAAATTTTTTAATATTCGTATTTTTCGTCTAAAACTCATTGTAAATATCAATTTTGAGTGAATTATCTTCAGTAGTTACTAAAATATCGCACTTTTCGTATTTCTGAAAATTACCGTTATATGGGAGGTAGGCGTGGTTATTGTCCGATTTCGCCCATTTTCAATACCGTCCGTCCTATGCCCAAATGAAGTCCACGTACCAAGTTTCGTTAAGATATCTCAATTTTTACTAGAGTTATCGTGTGCACAGACGGACGGACGGACGTACGGACGGACGGACGGACAGACAGCCACCGCTTAATCGATTTCTCTTTTCATTCTGATCATTTATGTATACATTTGTCTATATCTATCTCGATTAGTTTTGCCTGTTACAAACAACCGTTATGTGAACAAAGTTATAATACACAAGTGCGCTCGGGAATAAAAATACTGTTAAAAAAAAACAGGGGGTCTAACCTCTATTGCGATTCGAAAAGCTAATTATTTCGATTTGATTACTTGGCTCTATGAATTTGTATTAGTTCGTGTCGCCTTTCGCATCGCATTGAGTTTCGAATCGCAATACTAAGTAGACCCCTGCGATTTCCTTTTTAATTCAAATTTGGCGTAAAATGTGGAAATCCTTTATTTATTGGTACATTCAATAGCGTTAAATAAAAAATTAACAAGATATTTGCGAATTTGAATGCACATTAGGGTGGTAAAAAAAAAAAAATTAAGTCTCTCACCCCGCACAAAGTTTTCCATGTATGGAAAAAACCCGATTTTCGTAGAAATGGTATAGAATTCACGAAAACCAATATTTTTCTGGCTCTCTTCAGGAGAGTTTCAATAATAATACACAATTGTTTATTCAACAATTTTTTAATACTAACGGTTTTTTATTGGTCCGCCATTGCATTTTTCGGGTTTTTTGGGGGTTTTTGGCGGACCTATAAATTATATTTACTATGAAAAAAATGGTTAAATAAAAAATTGGATATTATTATTGGGAATCTCCTGCATAGAAAAAGAGTTTTCCGATCGAAAAGTATTGATTTGTAAGCATTCTGTACCCTTTCTCCGAAAAGTAGTTTTTTTCCATATAAAAGACATGGAAAACTTTGAGCGACCCCTAAATATTTTTTGAGAGAGCTTAAAAATTCCGACTTTGCTTTATCACATGCATTTTTGGCCACCCTAATGTGCATTCTTATGACTTTCTTCATAATGTAAATTCATAGCTTTAACCAGAAACGAAAATTAGCCCGCATACATACAACATATGCTCTTTTACTTCACAAATAAAACTTGTAAAGACATTCTCCTTTGCCGACGAAAAAAGAGCGAGCGCAAAAAACCGCGCAAAAATTGCATAACAAATGATTACGTACTCGAAACACGATGCAAATTCAAAAAATGTCGCTCTATTCACCAAAGCTGGTAAACCACGAAAGACGATTGATAACATTTCCTCACTTACACATTTCACACGATATTTTAAAATTGTGGCCCACATGCAGTTGTCGCGCCATCAGCGGCATAATTTGCTATTTAGCATCATTAATCAACCTCAACAATGGATCCACCAACCGAACTGCTGAACAACTAAACAACTAACCAATCATTCAACACAACAACTAAACTGTTAATCATATGCAGGGCTTCGCTGTTTAGCCATTTATTGCACGCAATGGAAATGGTCTTCCGCAATTTGCATGATTTCTTTCAACACTGTCGCTGATATATTCATGTTTGTATCTAGGTATGTATGTATGTATGTATACACTTATAAATTTGTTAGTACGTACAGGGAAAAAGCGATACAATTCGAACAAAATATATAACAAAAAAAAGGCGTAGGTGGCTACCGGAGTAGTTGAAAGGCGAATTTTTTTTGCGGTTTGGCCACAAGCAGCGCTCTGAATTAGTGTGGATAGTTTATTTTGCATTTGTTAAGATTTTGTAATGCTTTGTAAATATTTTCGAGCTTTGTTAAATTTCGGTTTGTTAAATTTCGGTTTGACGCTGAAAATAGTGCCCTGCTTCCTGCTCCTTTTTGAACTACATCAAAATATATTTACATACATTTAGTACTCGTAGATACCCGGTCGGCAAAATGAGAAGCGTTTCTACATAAACGCCTTCAGGAAGGTACTTTCCAATAAGACTTTCTCTTCAAATGCTTTATAAGAAAATCTTCCATTAGCGCTGCCACGCGAAGGCAGTCGTGAAGGTGTGTTTCCAAGGCAACCAAAATCAGATAAAAGAAAAAATCACAGTAGGCGCATCGGTGTGTGTCTGCTGCAAAATTAAATTCGCACTGTTTCATTATTAATTAAAGAAAATGTTTCCCTTCTAAGCGAGGCCTGTAAACTCTGGCCATTCAATATAAAATGAAAAGGCGTAAAGAATCGAGTACGAAAGGCCTATCGTTTCAAAAGTTTCAAAACATAAGCTCCCAGAAGGTATTTTGTTTTCTAATTTTGCCAACTGGGTATATATGTACATTAGGGTGGTCCAAAAAAAAAATAAAGTCGGAATGCTCTCGCCTCGTAGGATTATTCTAGGTACATCCAATAAATATACCCCTATTTTTTGAAATATTTGAAATCAAAAAATAGATATCGCTCAAAGCTTTCCATGTATTTTATATGGCGAAAAAACGAGTTTTCGTAGAAATTCTTGAAAATCAATATTTTTCGTTCGGAAAACTCTGTTTTTCTTCAGGAGACTTCCAATAATGATACCCAATTGTTTATTAAACCATTTTTCAATACTAAAGACTTTTTATTGGTCCCTCCATTGCATTTCATGGGATTTTGGCTGACCTATAAAAAATAGTTACTATGAGAAAATGGCTAAATAAACTATTCGGTATTATTATTGGGAATATCATGAAGAGAAACAGAGTTTTCCGAAAAATATAGATTTTCAAGTATTCTATACCATTTCTACAAAAAATCTCTTTTCGTATATAATAAGCGCTTTGAGCGACCTCTAAATATTTTTTGGCTCCAAAATAAAAAATAGGGGTATATTTTTTCGGTATAGAACAATCATACAAATTCCGGCTTTACTTTTTCACATCCGTTTTTGGATCGCCCTTATGCAAATACTTATATATATCTGCACGTGTATTTACATATCTACTAATATACATACACACAGACGTATGTATGTATGTCTGTATGGCCCTGCACTTTGATGTGGATGCTGTGGCTCGTGCGAATATTAAAAATTTATTATTTTGACAATGAATTTTGTAATGCTTTTAGCTGCAGAAATTTTACTTAATCAATCAATCAAAATTTATAAATACGAACAGTGATCGTAAAAGCATTTACATACCACATACATACACACACAGCAGCAGCAGCATAGAGAAAATTTAATCAAGCATGGGGCGTTTTAAACAATCTAAATTATGTATATACATAGATTATTTTGGTTTGATTTATGTGGTTATTTTAATCGATAAAAAAAATAAAAATCCTGCATTTATGGTAGCATTTTGGTGTTGTATAAAGTTCATTTAAATTGCTCCATTTACGTAGTTCGACGAATGCATATGCAGGCTAACAATAGTAAGCTTTTTTGAGAATTAAATTTATGGATGTGTCTGGCATTAAAAAAACAGCCGCGGGTGTAATGAAGTAAATTGCGAGGAAGAAATAATCAAAACATATCCAAAAATCATTTATTCAAATATTTGGCTTACAAAATTCGGGAACCTTAAAGAGCAAATAACAAACTGACATAGATTGGAATGCTATAATCAACAGTAGTATTTGATGAAAATTGAATGCTGTGTAATCGGTCCAAGGAATTTTGGAATCGATCCATCTTGTATGCAGGCGTGGCAGTGACCTTTTCTATTGCAGTAGAACCTCCATTTTATGACCTCAGCCATGTTGTGCCGAAAAAATTGGGAAAAAATCCAATTTTATTTACAAATCGACTTCAAATCAAATTTTTTTAAGGAAACCTATAGTAGGCGAGCCCACGATGCTAAATCGGGACTTACTCGAGCGTCATTTTGACCTGGTGGATTTTGAAGATTATATGATGGGAATGAAAAAAGGTCATGTTATGTTTTTCCTTGTAAAAAATGTAAAAAAAAGAAACAGTTACATGGATTTACTCGAGCGCGTCAGATATTGATAGTGAATAAACCAAACGTGTTTCTGATGATGGAAATATGTTAATTTGCCGGTTTGCATGGTGGGGTTGGGCGTACGGAATGGTAAAAAATGGAAGACAAAAAAACTTACTCGAGCGCATCAGATATTCATAAGGGATATTATACGGGCCCGAATGAACCTCCCATTCAATAATCTGATGATCAGATGTGACGCAAGCTCGTGGCGTCTTCTTAAAGATGCAAAAAAAAATCGCCATTTGGATTACTCGAGCGCGTCAGATTTTCATACAGAAGATTCATCTCGATGCCCTGGTCGTGATAATTTCGTTTCTGAAATGCACAGTCAACCAAACATGTTTTATTGTAAACACTTATTATTTTATCCGTTATTCGACTTGGTCGTAAATTTCTTCTATATTCTTCCCATCTGTGGCAAGAAGTAATTGACAATATTTTTTTTTACAAATTAAATGAAAAGTGTGTTTTTAGAGAATTTACAAGGTATTATACCTGAATCACCTAGAATAGCCCAACAAGTTTTTCGACAAGAATTTGATCTACACAACACACAAAAACCATTTCCACTCCTCATGAATGACAAAATTTAGTTAGTAAAATTTCAAAGTTTATATTTCATTTAACACCACGAGTGCTTTGATCGCCCATGATTGCGTGATGGCGGATGGGAAGGAGTCCATCGATACCATATAAAGAGTGAGCAAGAAGGAAGTGGAGTTCCCAAATTTCTTCATGTTTAAGTAAACTTAAGGTTGCTGAATTCAAAATTATCTGAAAAATGCGTGTTTTTCTTATATACAAATTCTTGTGTCTAGTGATTTTAGCTAAGAAATGAGTAAAATTCATATACATAAGTTAAAAAAGTAATTTTTAACTGGTATTTGTTGAGCTAAAAGTTACATTTTGTGCCACTCATTTTTCTTAATACAATTTTAATCTAATACTCCTTAGATTTACGATTATTTCAATCCTAATTCAAAATATTTTGCAACTGGGATTAGAGTAATCGTAATTTTCACATTTCACTCGCAAAGTGGTATCATTTGCGAGGATTTCATCCGCTGATTTGTAGAAAAATCTGTAGTAGTTTAGAAAAACAGCAAGTGGACGCGACAATCTTTGTTAACGGTTTTCGTTACTCCGGCTTGTGGAAATCGTCAGATTATATACTTCCCATTGTCCTTCAGCCGTTTGCTTATTAATAAAAAAAATTGACCGCGCTGGAGAATGTCAAGGTAGCGTTTTTTTTTTTTTGGATGTTTGCGACCCTCCCAATCCCTTGAAATGTAATAAAATCATCAGATTATTGAAATGCACACTTTTCTGCATGTAACTGAATCACCATTCCTTAATCTAACGCGCTCGAGTAAATCCCCGAATCCCGTCTTGGGCGCCCTTACTAGAAGTTATCTTTTATATGTAGAGACGAATTCAAATTTTTCCTCACGAATTATTGAAACCTCAAAGTGAATGCAATTCAACTGATTCAAATTTTCAGTGAAATTACATGCAAGTAATTTTTAAAGAATTTTTAGAAATTTCATATCTTCTAAAATTGTCTATTGATTTTTTAGTCGGAATTAAACATTATTTTTCAAATAAGGACTAAAAGAGACGATTTTATTTTAAAATTTTTGGCATAAAAATGCTTCTAAGTAATAATAAAAAATTGGTGTAAATTTTAGTGGCAACAACAAAATACACCTAAATGTGGTTTAAGCTCTGGTGCTACAGCTGATCCTTATGCGTTGCTTGAATCTTACAATTTCAGAATTGCACTGCAAATTTTTAGGTATTTTACATTCGATAGGGGAAAATGTATGTAAAGAAGTGCATAATATGTCTTAACTGCGTCCCCTACATACATACCTACATATGTAAACATTAGTGCATGAGGGCATATTTGCTGCTAATTTGTATGGGTGTACGATCTATGTATGTAAGTACCCTGCAGGAAATGTATCCAACTATAAGCTAACTTTAAGTTTATAAGGAATGCGAAAAAAGTTACTATTATCTGTATATTTGACAAAAGCTAACTATATCTACTATAGCTACTATCTATGGCGATGGCCGCGAAATAGTCAAGGGTAACATATCAATAAGAAAAACAAAATATTTTTATTTTTATTTTTTGCTTTATTTATTTTATTACATTTCATATTTGTTTACATATTCTGCTGTAGGTGGTCCAATATTCGAACTCCGTCAGACATAACTTCTAAATGATAATATGAAATTTCGATCTTCCTTTTATTTGTCCTCAACTCGAAAAAGTATCTGCGAAGTGCAGGATATTTAAACAGAAACACGTTTAAAGAAAACAATCTCTTGCATTACTTGCCAACAAGTTTCAAGCTGCCTTTTTATACCTAACTACAAGTTATATATTTTGTAGAAACCCCGCAATAACGCTAACTATAAGTGGGTTATTGATAATTTTTTTCTGCAGGGTATGTTTGTCCATACATATGTATATACACATATGTATACATACTGAAGCATAAGCTAAGATTTACCACAGAACTTTTTGAAACTTTTTATTCACATGAACAAATATTTACTGAGCAAATGAGGGTCCCAAATGGGACATCGATGACCACTAATCTCTTAAATACTTCCAAAGCCACAATCTAGCTTTGTAAATATGTATGTACATATGTTAGTACATTAGTCGTATGCATGAACATAAAAGCATACAAAGGCGTTGGAGCACTTAAAGACCAACCAAAGGCAAAATAAAGAAACCAGCAAACAAGTTCAATGCTTTTAGGCCAAGTCTAGTTTTACTCTGAGTTCAATGGAGATGTGGGCGTACAAAAACCAAAAAAAAAACACAATAATCTTTACGCACAGCTGCACTGGTTTGCGAACAACACTCAACCACTGACATATGTATCTATATTGTAGACCATAGATGGGCACACCAATACAGTCTCATTTTGTCATGGTATTCGTGAATCGCGCTGAGTAACAGTTGCCACTTTTCTATATTGTACAAAAGTGCGTCGTTTTTTGCGCGTGTTAGAAAACGCTCTTACAAATTTATATTTAATTTGTATTATGAACATGAAACGAAAATAATAAAATATAATAAAATAATGAAGAAATAATTTCAAATAATGAATTATGAAATTAATTTTTATAAGTACATATGTACGTGCATGAAAAGTTTTTTAATTTAATTTCATTAAACTAATGTTTTAAAAAATGATAGTTTATTCAACAACAAAATTCACGAATTTAAGATTTCTAAACTGTGTATTCAACTCTTCAACTTAAACTCAGTATTCAATAAAGTATACTAAATATATTAAATTGCCGTATCGTACATACATATATACATAAAACCCATTACAAAAAACTTTAAATTGGTTTACACAGTTCGGCAGTTTGATTTTTTTACCATGACAAATAATGTCGCCTTATATTAAAAGTACGATTCCAAGTAGTCGTATTACCACATAACAAGCATTGGGCGTTATTGGCTTTTTTTAAAACCAAAGACTGTAATTGGCACTCATACGCAGCCATTTTGGGCATTGTTACATATATAGGTGGCAACAACGCGCTAAAATTACGAATAAAAATATTCAACGGCGAAGCGTGGTGTCACTCTCATGAAAACTGAAAGCAGACTGAATTGAAATTCGCTGCGTCGTTTCTGTATACGTATAAGCGCTGCGACGCAGACGCTACTCGCGAGTAGCGTTTTGCCCATCATTGTTGTAGACTAATATGACGAAATATATACATATATATTTAAATACATGTTTGTAGGCATATGAGCGTTTGCGGATATTGCGTATACGCACTAATATAAATTGAAGTGACAAAGCCGCATTTTTTTAACTGATACATATGTACGTACTGATATTTCTATGAACAACTTTGTACGTGTGTGTATGTATGTTCAAGTGTGTTATACCTCTCGTGCGTGCTTATTGTTGTCTTAAATATCAATTTGCTTTTGCTGATGACCAATTCCACTTCGTGTTGTTTAAGTTGATATTTCCTTTTTGGGACAAAGTTATGCCTTTAAAGCTCCCAACAACTGGAAGATGACGAACGCTTAATTTAAGCCCGTAAATTTTTCCCAAGTCTTAAATTTCATAAATTTATTCGGCATTCAAAAAGTTGTGCAAATAATAAGCGTGGCGACATGGTTACACCAAGTACGTTTCTACATATACCCGAGCGCACTTATGTACAAGGGTATTATAACTTTGTTCGCATAACGGTTGTTTGTAACAGCCTTGAAAGAATCGAGATAGATATAGCTAAATGTATACATAAAATGAATGGAGAAGTCCGTCGGTGCGTGTACACGATAACTGGAGTAAAAATTTAGATATCTCAACGAAGTTTGGTATATAGCTTTCCCTTTATGTTAGGTAGTTTAGAGAAAGTTGAAACGACGATATTCGATACCTGCGCCGGGTACATAAACTTCGGTTTCGGCCGAACTTTTATACTTCTTTACTTGTTGTTCTGAAATTTGTCTGCTGGAACATTGTAACGAATTTTTTTTCGTGGGTTTGCTCTTTAAATTTGTTCTTAATTTATTTGCTTTTTTGATATTTAGGCAGTGTTGCCATCTTTTGATTTTCAAAAAGCACCAAATTTTTTTGAATCAAATTTTTTATCAATCATTGTTGTATTTTAGTCCATTTAAATTTGTAGATTCTTGTATATTAAGTGCTGCCACAGCCCTGAATATTTCAAATTATTTCAGGTTTTAACTATCTCGAAGTAATTTTAGTTCAGAAAAAAAGCACTAAAAAAGGCACTAGGCACTAAATAACTTTTTATGGCGTTTTAATTTTCAAAAAGCACTAAATCCAGTGCTTAAAGCACCAAGTTGGCAACTATGTATTTAGGCTAAAAACTTGACCGTCGAAAAATAGACGTGAAATGCTCTTAGCACTGTTTTTGTATTTTTACCAAAATTCCTAAACAAAAATTAAAAAAAAAAAAATTACCAAATTTATTTCCTGTGCCGAACTAAGCATACATGCGTTTTGAAATAAGCCATTTTTTACTCTCCGCTGCTGATTTGGGCAACCTCACATGCGCGATTATGCATTATCTTGAAACGCGTTTTTGTAGTTTAACCCTTTGTCTATCGGCCGGGTTCAATGTAACGAACGAGATTTTATTATGTTCCCATATCAATGTCTGATCCTTTTGAGCTCCGTAACTCCTTTACTTTGCTCATTTTCCTGGAATTCTCCTAAGATGCACATCTGTGAGGTAGTTAGCTCCATTTTAGGAGAGGGGGATCACGGGACCTCTATTTTTTCACCCCAAAATGAATGGGTCGATTATGAAAAGCAACACACTGAAAAAATATGATGTCCATGCAGTTGGCAAGACAAAAAAAGGTGTTCTTAGTAGCTTATTCAATAGTTCTGGAGATAACTTTATCGAATTTTCCAAGCAAACTTCGAACGCAAACACTGCCGGCGAGCCTAAAAAAGTTCCCAATTATGGAAGTCTCAAAACTTTGCGAAATTGTATTTATTCCCTGTGGAAATGTAATGTTATGTGAATTCTGTTACAATTCTTCAAAGATTGAAAATTGCCATGAATTCCTAATAAACGTAAATATTCAAAGTGTTGTTCAAATGAGTTTATAGCTTATCGGCAATATACTCGTAGCTTAAATCATATAAACGAAAAACATACATACATTAATTATCATTGTTGCACTGAAATCGGCATAGATTTTTGTCCCAAAATAATAATAATTAATTGCCAGAGAGGGGGAAGGCCATTCGAAGAGCTCGCTTCGCTTGCTTTTTTGTGGAAGTTAATTCATGACATAACTTCGATGAAGTTTTCCTGAAAGTTTCGGTTTGAATTAACTTCCATGGAAGTTAAGACGGTTACCGGCTTTTTAAGGCTTTAGCGGAACCAAAACCATTTAATCTCTTTGATGTTTAATTTGTGTGAAAATAAAGGGGTTTCGAAGCTTTACCTACAAATTACCAAAGTGTATGCCTTCTCTAATTTGACTGTTTCTTCTTAGCACTAGTCAATTTGTTTTCATTTGACTTTTACAAAGTTGCAAAGATGCATAATCATTTCACATTCGATAGGGAAATGATTCAAATCAGTGCGACACTAATGGTACTCGCCCACAGATAAGCAAACTTGTGTCAAGAGAGAGCACTCAAATTGCCAAGCATATGTACATACATACATACACATATTCAGGCACGATTTCACACATTATACCCACGTTTTTATACATGTACTCGTCGTATATACATAGGTACATTAGACTGCATCACTCTCCATACAAAAAAAAAAACATTGGTACTGCTTTTCCATTGGAATTATAAAATCTATTATATTTTAAGACGTCCACCAAAATATTTCGGAAAAATATTAAGATTTAAGCGAGCTGGACCAATTTGAAAATACCTCCAAAAATGGAAATTCTTATGAATAAAAATAAATTCTTAAAGATGTTTTTTGAAAAAATCCCTCAAATGACAAAATGGTTTAAGCTTAAAAAATGTACATAAAAACAATAAAAAAAAATATTTTTTGAACGGAATCGTAATAACGAGATCTTTGACGCTGTTTTTAATCTGTTTTGTCATCTGAGTGGAAGGAATTTTTTCAAAAAGTTCTTTAAGAAACTATTTTTATTTATAAAAAAAACTCCATTTTTAGAGATATTTTCAAATCGGTCCAGCTCGCTTAAATCTTAATATTTTTCCGAAATATTTTGGTGGACGTTTTAGAATATAATAGATTTTGTAATCCCGGCGGAAAACCCGCAACTTTTTTTTGTGATACAGTCTAATGTACATGCATACCTACTCATAGACAAAAAATAAATATATGTGTACTTATGCACACATCACAAGCTCCAAATTAGTGAGACATAGGTTCATATACTTAGTTGAATGGAATTTCGAATCGCAGATTAATGACCTCGCCATCGAATTAAAGTGTAGTTCTGAGGATTGCTTGATTTCCTAGCAACCGGAAGTCAATGGGATTTGAGGAATATATGAATAAAAGGAATTCATTTGGTTGAAAGAGATGCACAAGAACAATTGAGAATGCGATGAATTGATAAGGTCTGAAAACACCGCCAACAGTAATTTGAACAAGAATAGTTAAGTTAATAAGTACAGGATAAGGGAGAATATGATTATTGCAAGAAGTTTCTTAAATACATTGCAACAAAGGGATCATTAAAGTGTTTACTAATGATAACTGACTGCTGGCGCGAAAGAAGAGCATTGCGTAAAAATATGTGCCAAATAGTCTTCTGTGGATTAAAAGTATTGGTCCGTAGTTATAGTCAAAGCAAAGTCGACTCTAAAGTTAATACATATTAGCTTTTTGAAATATTTTCGATGGGTTATCTGTCAAAAAAGCAGCAACTATTTTTAAAATCGACTTTATTTTGACTATGAAAATGTAAGCGTGTGGGCGTTTATGGCCCCAGACTGTAGCTGTCGGTGGCCCTGAGAACCTTCCCAAGCATCTTTATAGCGAAAGTCTATAGATACCATCAACCTGTGTGCTGAGATTAACCTTCGAAGGGAGTATCGGTGCGAGAGGAACCTAATTTTAAGCGATATCTAGGCGGTACACAGTGTTGAAGTTGAACTTTATCTGAATTTTTTCGCTCATTTTCGAGACATTAGAATTTGTCACGAAAAAGTTCAACTTACACACTGTGCGGCGCCCAGGACTCTCTCGTCCTTCGACATAAAATACTCTGTGAAGAAAACTATCCGAAATAAAGTTCTGAAATTGATTGTATCTACCCTAGTGTGACTATCCAATTATATATTAATAAAGGCACACTTGGCCCAAGTTGCAAATATGTAAATTGATTAATTATTTCATAATTTCAGAATTTTTTCGTTCTTTGAAAAAATATCTTATTAATTATTAGAATTTTAGAGGTAGTTATTAATCTTTTATCCATTATTTATCTCCAAAACTAATGCTTATCTTTCAAATTTAGGTAATTTTAACCTTAAACTGACTTCTATGCTTACAGGAAGTTATATTAAAATTAAAAATCTTAAATTTTGTGGCACCCGACCTTCTATTAAATAGGCATAAACCTCAAATAACCATCATATTGAAATGACTTTGGGATCATTTTATTCCCTACACATATGTAGTATGCACTGTAAAGAATTTATGTCACTTTTAAAATTCGCGTCAAAAATTTCGGCTTTAACGTGTTTGCGTCGTCTGTCATCGTAGGACATTAAGGTTAAGGTAATTAAGGTTTTAAATTAAATTTCATAAACATTCGATTGGGTTCTTGGTCTGCTCATCCTAATTTAATACACGTATTAGTTCCTCAAAATAAAATAAATATATTATTAAAATAAATTATTAATCGAATATGGCGGACGAATTTATTAAACTAAATGTTTAAATTTCTGGCTTCAGATTTGTAATCAACTACGCCGTAGACCCCCTTATACACAGCTTCATTAAAATTTTATTTTTTTCAATCAGCCACCACATTGCATTCGCCATTTTCAATTTACAAAATCAGACTTCAGATTCGTAATTAGTAATTACGTACCCCAAAAAATCGCTGTGGACAATTTCATAATAATTTTATAATTTGGATCCGCCCTTTTGAATTTTCGAAATCTAACTTCAGATTCGTAATAAGCGAGCCCAAGAATCCCCTTGTACGAAGTCTCATTAAAATCGATAAATGGCTTCATATTTTCGCCACTTTTGATGAGCTGCTTGCCTATAGTTGACTGCACAAAAATTTCGGTTTTAGTTTTTTTTTATGACGTTCTCAGGTGTTTAATAAGTTCCGGAATATTCAACACCTGATATGATAACTCAGTTCAAGAGACCTCCTTTACATATCTCGTACATTCTTTGAAAATTCTTTTGGTCGTTTACATTTTATGAAGAAGTGTTTCTTTCGGAATTCAATGAAAGCTTTTCTCCCATATTTTCATTTGACATGGTTGCATTCGATGCTTTTAAATACATATATATATATATATATCTAATATATAACGGGCCCCATACGTAAAAAGTGAGTTTAAGCTCCGACTTGAGTTTCAGTACAAATCTTGAGTTTAAGCTTTTTAAGCATGAGGCCCAATATCTTTCCAGAATCTCCAGCATACTTCCTTCATTAATATGATTACATATTACTACGGAATAATTAATACATTTTCCTACAGCAAGCAAGCAGCAGTAGGTCAATAACCAATTGCTGGCGCAAACACTTTCGTGAAAAGTGTTAAATGTAAGCACACCCGAGCAAAATTTCGCGTTGCTTACATACATTCTTATTAGTGTATGCAAGTATGTATGGAAGTGTGTAGTATATGTTCATTAGGCACATGCCTTTTTTTAATTGAATATGCCTATGAAGAAAGGATGGGAAATAATGAAAAACCCACAAAAATACCGGATTGTGGTTTTTATTAAATATTTGCAAGGATTTTAAATATAAAAGTTGTTTGTTATTTTTTTATCAAAATATGGTCCATGCTTGAACCAAAACCATCTAAATCATACTTTAGATTTTTTTAACATAGCTTAGAAAATTCAACAAATTTTCATAAACGTTTTAAACTTTTTAATCTAAATTTTTAGAAAATGTTTGCAATTTCAGTTTTACACTATAGTGGGTATATGTTTATGGAAATTTCTACGTCCACCGAATTATGACTTCGATCAAAACTTAGTTTCAAAAATATTTATTTTTTCTGTATTCTGTTGACTTTTTTATATCTGTATATATTTGCATTAGGGTGGTCCTTAAATATCAAATGAAAGATTTTTTTCATTCTCACCCCAATCTCAATCGGTAATACTATGGTCTTATATATCACATATAAATTTTGGTCCAAATTGGAGACGGTTAAGGCGTGTCGATAGGGGTCAAAGGTCAGATGCTTCTAAGGAGACCTAAAAAATCAAAAAAAAAATTTCATTAATACTGAAGAGCGATACTACTATAAACGAAGATATCACATATAAATTTCGGTCCCGATGGGAGTCGGCTAAGACGTCCTCATAGGGTAAACTGAACTTTGACAATTGAATAGAAAATTTCTGCTTCTACCACTGGACAAACAAATGTTCAAAGATCAGGAAGGCCTTCCTCAATTGGTATTAAAACAAAAAAGAAATATGAAACATTCGGATATGCAAAAACCAACTGGTGTCTAAATTGGGCTGGAAAGCCTCATTTTATGTATGTATAGAAAATTCAAAGTAAGCGGAATAAAAAAAATTTAGAAACAAATTTTTGATCGCAGTAGTAATTTGTTTGACATGGAATTTTCCATATATGTACATATGTATGCATGCATATGTGTTTTTTTTTCTTAGCAAATATTTTTGTTTTCAGAATTCGCTGCGGGAACTTTTTTACTAAATTTTTACAAAAACGGTAATGCATCATTCTTCAAATGCAGGTACATACGTATATTTAATTTAAGGCAGAAATCATATGCCTAATGTATATACATACATATGTAATTGCTTAGCACTACTGTGATTTCTTAAGTGCAAACCAAACTTAGAGAAACGTCCAAACACCCACACACGCGCGCACTTGCCTCTTCAGAAGCGAGGCAGTCAGTAAAGTAAGCAAACACAGGATATTGAAATATGTAGCTGCCACGGTATTTCATAATTACCGCATGTGACACAGTTTTTCGCATAGTAAAAATAACAAACTATTCGCACACATAAAAGCGACGTATGCATACACAAATACATATGTATGTATGTATGAAGTTTCGATATTAACCCATACATAGTGCATTGAAGGAGCAAATGCTTCCGCAGGGAATATGTATAATAAAGCATGTTCTTATGTACATATGTATGAATGTTTCGTCCACGTATACATTTAAGCACATATCTGTAGACTTTTGCTAGATCAACTAAAAAGGCTTTTAAAAGTTTTGATTTTGAAGAAAAAATAATGAATTTTTTCACAAAAAAATATATAATTTCATTCGATATTTTTTAAAATGACAACTTAAACTACAGCTAAGAGCAGTTATTACTTCAAATAATGGCTGCGAACCCAACGATTTGGTGCTTTTCAGAAAAATTTCGCTAAAGTCGACTTAAGTAAGTTGTACTTGCAAATGTACACAGAAATGTTTATGTGAATACATATAAGCATTATAAGGAGCTACGTACGTGCCGGAAGCGTGAAATCCACTTCCTTAAAATCGCTGCAGTGACTTCTGTGAACTACATAGACGGTGTAAGTTGTTGTTGCAAATCACTTTTACTGCTTCCTTCTTGCTACTGCAATAATTAGTATTTCTTTTGTTTTAGTTTAGCACTTTTTAATGATGTTATTTTTTTTTTTTGGTTTTTAATTCACTTAGTTTAATTACATTCTTGTTTATTATTATTTTAATTATATATATTTTTTTAACACAAGCAATTAGTATCGATTTTGTCGTTAGAGTAAATTATTTTCTGAAATATTAATATATGACATATCTTTTATTTTTTCCTACGTTTTTATATACCATGCATACATAAAAGTATACGTATATAAGTATGTACATAAATACATCAATACTCCACACTCCCGTTTCTGTGTAATTATGCGGAAATGATTTGACGTCACACACCAAAACTCATATTTTTAAATGCACTACATTTAATTTTTGATTGGAAATTTTCGCGCAAAATAAAAATTGAGTTCGTTGGCATGTTTTGATTGATACATGTATGTTTGTATGTGGGAGTAAATAATTAACAAAAATGCCCAAAAATACGCACGAGCAGCGTTGATCGCATTAACGATTCTGCATATGGCGGGTGAGTAAGTTGGTTGTTATTCACTTACATTTGTATGTGTATGTGCTGGCATATATGCATTAGGGTGGTACACAAATGCACAGAAAAATCAGCTTTTTGGAATTTTCCAGCCGCCACAAATAAAGAATGTCGAAAATAAGAAGACCCGCATTTTTTTTTTTTTTTCAAATCGGTTAATATTAAACTGTGTCTGCGGCGCTTTTGTGTCTTCGATATCGCTGAATGGGAATAATAAAGGTTTTCGTAGAATTGCTATAAAAATATTAAGAAGAAATATTTTTTCATCGAATAAGAACATTTGCCTTCAAAAAATTGCGTGGTTACAAACCTATAATATATCACGTTTTTGTTTATAACAGATAAGATTATAGGTTATGAAAAAGTAGTTATGTAGTAAAATTTTAAATTTAAATATTCAACATAATTTTATGTGTGGAAGATCTCTGAGTATAAATAATCTTATTCGATCAACAAATATTTGTTTTTAATGACTTTGTAGCAATTCTACGAAAAAACGTATTTTTCTCATATAAAATATATGGAAAACTTCAAAGTACCTATGGCAAGATAAACTGTTAAGCGATTTCAAACTAAAAAAAAAACTTGTCCCCTTACTTTCGTCTGAAAAAAGAATTTGGACCATCCTAATGTACACAAATACATAGCTTTATGCACGGATTAACATACCACGAAAATGTCTTTAACAGAGAAAAAGCGAAGCTTAAATGATGGCAAACGTTATTTGAATAAGTAAAAAAACAGTTTTAGTTACATGGATGTAAACATATAATAAAGACGGGACTAACAATAGATATGTTAATTTTTTTGTAAAATGTAAATTATTGCAAGTTATTACATATCTCCATTATTTTTATTAAAAAAGAAAAAAAAATAAATGTTTCTGTTTTTAATTGCGTTTGTATTTTATTTTAATTATGCCCTGAAACATAAAAAAGGAATGCAACCGAAACATAACATTTAGTGCTATTACAACTATAAGGCGCCCACATATTGACAACTTTTGACGATATATTTATTTTTTTACAATTTTATTTATTTCTATAAAAAACTATAGTATAAATCCAAATCTCAAACTTTGTACAAAATGTGAAAAAATCAACAAAACTTCCTAAAATGTTTAATCAGAGTTTTTGGAAAATTTTCGAGTATGCAGTTTTATAGTCAGTTCAATTCTAATACAAAATGCAAGTTTAAGAAAACTATAAAGTACAGTGGATATTTGGGCTTTTTTGTTTTTTGATACGGTGTCATTCATTTTCTTTCATACTAAGTATGTTCGAAAATTCTTTTATGTATGCACGTTACCAAAAAAAAAAAATCGAAAAAATTCTAAACAGAAGTATGAAATTTTGGTGAAACTATGCTGTTTTTTTTTAATTTTTGAACAAAGTTTGAAACTTGGATGGAATAAGCTATACTTTCATATAAAAATTTTTCTTGAACATTTTTGAAATCGAACAAAAACCACGGGTTGGTTATATCGAGGCTTCCACTCCACCTGAAGCAAACCAGCACGGGAGTGGGCTTTAAAATTTCATTACTTTCTATTTTCAACGAATAGTTTATGTGACAATGGTTTGCCAGTAAAGTGGACTGACCAGAGCACAAATAAAATACCGCTTAGTCCACCGATCGCCCAGATCAAGCCTTTTAACACAACAAGTTTGTTCCGAAGCCTATCTACGAATTGCTAGGTTCGTGTTGGCAAGAGCATAGTGTCACCATAGCACCATAGCAACAGAAGATTCGGCACTTACCAGGGGCATTCTAGTTGTCCATATCAAATGACACTCCACACTCGGCAGACCGATAGTGGCCGTCAGGTAAGGATAGCTTCGGTGAGAGATCTACCGAGTGAATCCTATCGCCTACTTTATTGTTGCGCTAGTCTCTGAATACTGTTCTGCGCAAGAGGAATGTACATATAGGGTGGGCCAAATAAGACCTACCAATTTCACGCAGCTGGTCCATAGTTTGCTTAAGTAGCAGTGTGCGCAGTCGCTCCATCTTATTGGAACCACAAATTAGTATGCTGCTCTGCCGTTGGCCTCATTCTCGAAGTAATGGGGGCCGATAACTTTTTCAGTCATAACACCGCACCAAACAGTGCATCTAGATACATAGGTGTAACTGGTGCTGGGGTGTTGCTCTTGGATTTTGAGAGCCCCACAATCTACAGTTCTACTTGGAAATGCGCTTCATCCAACATCAAAGCATTACCTAAAAAATCAATTTGTGTGGATAATTGTGTATCCATTATGATTTTCCAAGAGATTAACTATAACGTGCAGAAAGAAAATAACAATAATATTAAAAAATAAAAAAGTTATAATGTTTAACATTGGTATGTCTTATTTGGCCCACCCTGTATAATGGAGTCACAAAAGGGATGATCTTTAGGAATGGCGTTATGCTGCAACGAAATCATTATTATTATTTTTTAAATCGAGAGAAAATCCAAAAATTTCCAGAAGTATATAAATTCGGCCGCTGTGGTGTAGTGGTAAGCAGTGCGTGCTTCCACTCCGCAGCACCTGGGTTCAAACCCTGGTCAAAGCAACATCGCAAAAATATAGAAAAAAGGTTTTTTCTTAACAGCGGTCGTCCCTCGGCAGGCAATGGCAAACCTCCGAGTGTATTTCTGCCATGAAAAACAGCTTCTCATACAAATACAATCGCCGTTCGGAGTCGGCGTAAAACTGTAGGTCCCTCCGCTTTGTGTGACAACATCAAGGCGCACGCCACAAATCGGAGGAGAAGTTCGGCCAAACACTAACATATGTGTAAGCGCCAATCTATTATATTATATAAATTTGTAATCATTGATGGGTCCATATCCCTGGGCATAGGCTTGTAAAGTACTCAACTGATTACTTCACATATAAAGCATTTAGATTTAGTCGAAGAGATTTCTATCTCGTCATCGTCGGATTCCTCTGATTCTTCCTGCTACTTGGCCTCAGCTGATGAACGGTCCCCGCCCGCAGGGGCTGCATCCCCAGCTAAGGCAGCAGAACCAACAGCGATACCTGCCAAAGCCTTAGCGAACAGCCCGTGCCAGTAGGGTTCAACTCCTTCTTCAAAGGTGTATTGATTCAGTATTTAGCTTATCGTATTACTTTAACTTAATTACATTTTTCAAATAGGTGGCAACCCGCTACAAGAATACTTTCGACGGTAAACTTTCTTAAACCTCTTTAGTTTGATACCCTTATTTTAATATTTCAATTATTTCATCAATTCAATAATTTAATGAAAATTTTTCATAAAGGTAGCAACCCTAATCAAAAATATTTTTCGCAGTAAACTGCCCTAAACCTCTTTAGTTTGATACTCATATTGCAATATTTAATTTATCTTATCAATTAAATCATATTGAAATTTTCAAACAAGTGGCAACCTTCCACAAAAATATTTTCAACTGTAAGCCTTCTTAAGTACCTTTCTTCTAGCAGTCACATTGCAATAGTTACTTTATCTTTTAAATTTACTTAAACTGCGATTCTCAAACAGGTGGCAACTCTCTAATTATTATTTTTCTATATTTTAAGTTAGACCTTTAGCAATGCATACTTATGTGAAAACTGCATTCAATTCGACGTATGTATTTGTTTTCGAATGATGCGCCTACAAACATACAGACAGACAGACAAAAATTCTATAAATTGTTGATTTGGCTTCTGTTGCTCTAATAAAAGCCGCCATATTATTTTTTTTTTAATATCTATAAAGTATAGACATATATATATATATATATATTTTTTTTTTTTCGTTTATATTTCACACTAGAGACCAGAAGCAACAACAAAATACAAGTATGTAAATGTTGTTTCGGTTCTACTGCTACCACCTGTTTCTTATGCCTTGACCTTAGCTCGCAATCGAGTACAAACATCCTTCACAATTTGTTTTTCAAATATTCGCTATTGTAAGTAGGTCCCTCTCCTTTGTGTGACAACATCAAGGCGCAGCCAAACACCCAAATATTGGGAAAGCGCCAATCTACATACTATTATTATTGAGAATAATCAATGCATTCAAGAGCCACGTTCGCTATTTAGAGCTTTCATTAGATCGGCATTCATGATACTGGAGTAAGTTTGTTTTATTTTATTGTTAAATATTTAATTTTATTCCATTTTTTACTTTCTTTTTTATTTGCAAATAATTTACTTTCTTCTGTTTGACTAAAATCACCACAATTTATATCTACGTGCCCGCATTATTTTCCACAATTTTCATTCATACATTTTTTATTTAGTTACTTTTGCTTAATTAGCCAATGCCTTCCACTGCATATGTTGCTGTTAATCTAAATGCAGCAGCCAATGCATTAGCTCATTTAAAAACAAAATGTTGCACACGCGTGTGCCACCAACAGAAGGACACTCATGTACAAGGTCTTTAGCGTTTCACATTAGCAGCTTAGATTACACTAACAACAACACGAATATTTATATAGCATGCGTGCTGGCTCCTCGTGCACGAATGTAGTAAACGCATACATACATACACATATAATTATATATGTATCAACATACGTTTATACATCGGTCGTCTCTTAGATGGTGCGTAAAACGTTAAAATCGGCTTATTTATATCTATCCGCTAGGGTTAACTTCGCGAACAGATGTGCGTGTTGCATGTTGCACGAGCCCTGAATTGCAAGTAAAACCAGGAAGAAAGCTCAAGTGGAGATAATAAGCTAGCGAGAACCGGCATCAACTTAAATGCTTTGCTTAAATAAAAATGCATACACACACTCGCACATAATTGTGGGCCTGCATACCTATGTCTGAATGTATGTATGTACATATGCACACTGCACTATATTATACATGTATGTATGTATGTATGTGCATAAAAACATGCATATCTATGTATAATTCTTTTTTTTTGGAGCACTCATTTTTGCGAAGCTAATAAATAGTTGCATTCAGCGACAATTAATTAAAAAAAAGTTTGCCGTAAAATCAACGCCCGCTGCACGGAAAACCCAAGTCAGCTAATGCAACAAAAACTCAGCAAGCATCACAACAATGTAGCGACACAACAACAACATCTTCAGTAGACTATTTTTTTTGTTTGCTTTTTTCTATTGCACAAAGAAAACTTGTAAAATATGTACTACTTCTTTCCGTTTTCATATTTTGACACCTACATTTCTCACACTCCACCTCTTCAATATTTTAACACTTACATCGCGTGTAGCAAAATGTTCGCAAATATGCAATTTTTCAATTACAAGAACAAATAAATATTGACTAAACAACACTTAATAAAAAAAATATGAAACGCGCGCGCGTGCGACATACCTGTACGAAAGCGTAGCGACACCTGCGATATCCGAAATACAACTGGCTGTAGAGTTGGCCGCACTGGTTGCTGGCGAAGTCGTTGCTGCTGTTGGCACAGTGGCATCGCGCATTGCTGTTGTCGTCGTCGATGACGACGCTGTTGCGGTGGGCGTCAGCGTTGCTGTTGACTTTGTTGCTGCTGTTAACAGTTGAGCAGCCAATGTAGCACATTCCATTGCTGGCGCTGCTGTATCGTTAGTTGATGTTGTTGTTAACTGTGTTATGGTTGCAGCTGTTCCTGCTGTTGGTTCAGCTGGTGTTATAATGATTGTTGCTTTTGTTGGTGTTGTTGTGGTTGACAGCTTTCGAGCGTCTGTTGGTCTGCCCACCACCAATGAGGGTATTGTTTCGTTTTGCAGACTTGTCAAACTCGAATTAGCTGCCTGTTCAGTTGCGGCACTGCTGTTAGTGACAGGTTCGGCAACATGTTGTGGACTCATGCTGCTATAAACCTTGGCATTTTCCCCGCACTCAGGCTTGTTGTCAGTTTGCGCGCCAATTTGATTTGGATTTGTTATTGGCGCTACAATCGCTGCTGCTTGCGGCTGAGCGGCAGTGGCTGGAGCATTAGTTGTACTCGTTGTTGTTGTTGTTGTTGCTGCTGCTGCTGCTCCACCTGCAGTCTGCTGAGTAATGTATTCTTCGGCTGCAGCTGCTCTCGTGCTTGGCAACATGGCTGCTGCGCATGCCATCGAGTCTCCCAGCTTTGTCGCATCTTTTGCCTTATTTGTTAACATTGTTGTCGTAATTGTTGATTGCTCACCCCTCTCAAGTGGCGCTACTGCTCCACCACTTGCGGTTGTTGTTGTTGCTTCATTACTCTCTCTGCTTTTATCGTCTTTTATTTTGTTCGCTCTTTCTTTGCTTATTTTGTTTTTCGACTCAGCACGCGATTCATGGCGGCGGCTTGCTTGCGGATACGGTGTTTGCTGCTGTTTTTGTTGTGGCGTTTTCGGTTGCTGCTGCTGCTGCTGCTGCTGTTGGTATTGTTCGCATTCCACTTG
>NW_023458565.1:2812988-2833027 GCF_013731165.1 Rhagoletis pomonella | reverse complement strand
TTTTTCCATTTGTGTTCGACCTTCGGTCGCATTTATTTTGGCCTGGCGCTCGTTGTCTTCTTTTGTGCGCTTCTTCTTTTTCCTTTCAGCAGAAGATTTCTTAGCATCACCTTCACTACCATCGCCCTGCTGCTGCGCATTCTCCAAATTCACCTTCAATTCCTGCAAGTCTGAGTACGTGGCTGGCGATGGTGGTGGCGGCGCAGGTATATCCTTGCTGCGGCGCACTAAGGGCACTGCAGATTGTTTAGAGGCGGAAGTGCTGCGATGATGACGCTTGGCAGACTGCGATATAGGTACATTTCCGCTCTGCTCAACACTCAAATATCGCGCTTCACGCTTGGCTGAGCCACCCGCGCCGGCCACAGCCGACGTCTTGGCAGCGCCATGCATTTCAGTTGGCTTATTGTGATTCGCATCTGCAGCCGATGGAGCTAAGTTATTATTGTTATTATTGGTAATGGCCTCAGCGGCGACGCGTGTCTCGCGACAGCTGGCCTTGGCCGCGTCCGCATGTATACCAGCCATTGAAGCAACTGGCAAACCGAGTGGGCGATCGGTTATTTTCAAACTCTTTGGACTGTGACGCGGACTATAGCGCTCTGTACGAGATGCGCTGTTGCTGTTTATGTCATGGCCAGTTTCTACAGAATGTTGCACGGTATTGGTTGCATTATTTTTCGACTTGCCTACAGCACTAGCTGGCAATGCAGCTGTAGTTGCTTTTGGTATAGCGCCGGTGGCGCTGGCCACGAGTCTGTCTAACGATGGATATTCACTGTGCCGTTCGTAGGCGGCTTGGACTTGTGCGTGTCGCGAGCGTTGTATAACTTTTGGCTGCGCTGTCGACTGAGGTTGCTGCAAACTAGTTCTTGGTGCCGGCGTAGGCGTGGCCGAGCTATCCGTGTTCGAGGTAATGACATTAGAGGCGCGTTGTGCGCGTGATCGCTCCTTAGTAAGCGGCAGCGTCGTAATTTGCGGTGCCTCTTTGGTTGCATGTCGACGCGGGCTACCCGCTGCTGCTTGTGGCACTTCATTGCCACGTTCGCTTTTGGAGCGGCTACTTTCAAATTTATCTTCGTTCGAGCCGCTGCCATTGCGTTGCATCTCCGACTGATAGATGCTGCGTTTAACATCGTTTACATGCTTAAAGAAATCTTGCGCATATTTATTCTGCTTCAAATTTAGTTGCTCCTGTTGGCGATCGTACTCGCTGTGGCCGGCGTTTGCGGGCAGCGTGCCTGCTGCAGTCTTGCGCGGTATGCCGCTACTGCGCTGTGCAGCAAGCGCTGCCGCAGTGCTACCAGCACCCGCCACGCTGCCATACAACTCATCAAAGTCCGACGAAAAGTAGCTGGACGAACAATCACAGTTACGACACTCGTAGCGGCAAGTGTCGGAATAGCTACACTTTTCGCCGCCATCCAGGCTGCAGCGGCGACACTCGAATCCAAAACGACAACTTTCTGAGCTGCCAAAGTAGCGTCGCTGTGCCGAGGTGCACGAGAAGAGTGAGTCACCGAGGCTGGAGTCACTCACCTGTCCACCACCACCACCACCACCACCAGCTACGCCACTGAAACTACCACCACCGCCACCTGCGTATCGAAAGCGATTATAGCGATGCGAATTGTCGCTGCTACGTAGCGAATACTCGCTGATTATGGAGGCGCGCGAGTCACTCTTGTACATTTGCGGCAAATCGTAGGGGTCGACGAGTATCTGTGAACCGCCAATGGGACGACTGGCAGCGAACATAAGCGAATGCGTCGGGCCTACATTGGCGCCGCCATAGAAAGGATCTCCCAACAGGACTTGTTGTGCCTCCAGTCGCGACATGGTGTTGTATTTATGCATGTGTTGATGTTGCAACGAGTCGCTTGACGATGATGATTTGGTGTTCATGCGTTGCATGCCAACGCCAGTTGGTGGCGGTCCTGTGGCCACTGTGGGCGTATTGTAAGCGAGCATGTAGTGCGACTGCTGACTACCACTGCGGTGGCTGCCGCGTACACGCTGTTGGGTTATGAGTATGCCAGCGCTGCTGGTTGAGACGCCACCCACGCCTGACTGATGGCAGTGGTGGTGTGGCAGGGTGGCGCCGCTTTGCAGTAAATAACTCTGTGAAGAGTGTTTAAATTGCTGCTGCTGCTGCTGCTGCTGAGGCTGAGCCTGCTGATAGCTAAGTTGTTGTGCCAATTGTGTTTGCTGTTGCGGCATATGAGCCACGTGATGCGCCAAATTCAGTTGCGGTTGGGGCTGTAGTTCAGCACTTGGCGTTGTTGTGGTGGCCGTGCCTGTTGAAGGCGACGACTGTTGAAATTGCAGTATCGGATTGTATTCACCAGTGATGGCCACCGGTGTTGTCTCAATTTTATATACGCCCGGATTGTTCGGGTTGTACGATTGGAATTCAAGTATGTGGGCGGTGGGTAGTTGACCGCCTACCAAACGATTACCCGGGGCGTTGCTGTTTCCACTCATCGTCTCATTGAAGTCGTCACTGGTATGCATGTTGCCACATGGCGCTTGAGTAATTAATGGATGCCCGAGACTATCGAATTGCTGTTGCACGTTTTTATCTTGTTGTGGTTGCTGATGTTGCAGTGGCACAACAGCATATGGTTTCGCCATGTCGCGCTGCTCTTTTCCCCGGCAGTCCTGACTATCTGCCGCCAAACGCGATTGCTGCGCGTAACAGTATTCGCAATTCTCTTTGGTGCATTGTTGCAGGCATAGCTCGCAATCGGCGTAAAGGCCCTCTTCGCTGCCGCTGCATTGTGAAATAGGTGTATCCGCACCTCTGACCGATTGTGGCAAAGATTGTTGTGGTTTTGTATGCTGTTCATGTTGTTGTTGCTGTTGGTGATGGTGGTTTTGCTGCTGTATTGTTGCTTGAGCCTTTAACTCACTCTGAACCTGTTGATGCTGCTGGGATTGCTGTTGCTCATCATCGGATGGTGGTGCATCCTTAAAGAAAATCTCCTCGTAGATATTCTCCTCGCTGCGGGAGTGCGATTTCTTGCCGCCACCTGCCGCGCTAGCCAATCCGCTTGAGATAGAGTTACGCTGTTTCTCCACAAAACGTTTCGAGCTTTTAATACCCTCCTTTAGTAGATAATAATTGAAACTCTTAATGCCGATTTCGCCGCGCAAGAAGCGGCGACCTATTTGCATTTTCGAGCTGCCACCTGATGAGGAGGCGGTGGGGGTGGGCACACCTGTGGCAATAGCTTTAGAAGTGGATGCGCCGCTGCGCACTGAAGCTAGCTCATCGCGCGCTTGCTCGCCCGCCCACTGCAAATCCGCAGCGGCGCCATCGCTGTACTGCTTGGTCATCATAGCTGACTGTGCTTTTGAGCGGCGATTGCTGGCGCTGGCGGCGCTAATACCTTCCATTTGTTGTTTGTTCGGTTGTTGTTGTAGTAAAGTGCCTTCCATGCAAGCATTTCCTTTCTGTTTGTTGCTGCGTTCACGTTTCTCACGTTTCTTCTCCGCACTCTTTCCCTCCCCATGCGCTGCTGAACTGCGCTCTAGACTGCGCCCACGTCGTCCAACACTACCCGTCGCACTTTTCGATTGACTTTCCGAACGCAATGGCTCATCTGAACTGCTTGAATCATTACGTTCATAGGAGCCGCCGCCATCACGCAATTTGCCGTGCTGTAGAAATTCTTTGGTTAATTTACTGCGTTTGCCCAACGAGCTGCTGCCACCAGTTACCACCGCGTTTCCCATTGCACTGCCACCAGCCAAACTTTTCACTTTACTATCTGGCTTTCCCGAGCAGCTGTTGCGACGTAGAGGATTCGCCAGGTGGCTTATGTCGTCTGTGTAGGCTGGATCATCATAAATACGTTCACGCACGTTGGATATCGACCGGTCTTTGCCCTGCAAATAGATCGAAAATAAATTAGTTTAAAAATCAATTCGAAGGAAGCTATGATACGATAGCCAGCCTAACAATACAACAAAAAAAAAAAGCGAAATAAATGTCAGAAAATTTCTATCTGATAACGGCAAACTGTGCGGCCTACTCTACACGCATATGGAAGCATTCAATTCTCAATCGACATAATCTTACCACATGCGGTGGCAAGGCGCATATTAAATATCTACGTGATGTGAGTGTTTTCCTCTACGCTTTATGAGCATGAATAGCTCGCAATACGGAAATGTTGTTGGAAACGGAAATCTGATTGAAAAGTTTCCCGTTGTCACAGCATACCCCAGCTGATGCGTAAATGCATGCAGAGATGTGTGCAGCCGAATGGAATATATGTACGTATTTATGGTCTGTCAGAGGAGACAACCTGCGTACTCAACCATACAAAATGGCTGCAAAAAGACAAGCAAAATAAAATCAGCTTAGCGTTAAAAGCATTTGTATTGCCGTGCAATATATGCCACCTGCCACATGTGTTGGTGCGTTGGTTTTCGAATTTCCATAGATGTTCAGAGCATACATATGTGTATACAAATTCATCTGTCGGCTACCCAGTTATTTTTTCATTGACTTTAATATACACTTTTACATATATTATTTGCTTTCTATTGTATTGATCCGCATAAAAGCTTACACATGGCGTAACCTACTTGTGCGTACAATTGTAAGTAAGAAGTCCGCGTAATGTATTTGTATAGGATACTTCTAACTCGAACGAACTCAATATGTACATAGGCCCATATTTACGAAAATACATACATATATATGTATGCAAACATATTTTAAATGCATACCAAAACATACGACTTAGACGTAAATGAACGATCCAAACAAAAGAAAATTTTATATTTTATTTATGTGCTGATAAATTTTGTTGCTTGTAAGCAAAAAAAAAAAACAAAATTTTTGTTCGGTAAACAGCCCAATTCTGTATCGGTGACAAAAATGTTTAACTGAAAAAAAAAAATTTTTTTTCAAATGCATATTTTTCCGTAACAAAACTGTCATTGATACAGAAAATGAATGAGGTAAAAACGCTAATGTTTCATATTTCTATTAATTGTGGGAATAACTAGTCGGATATTAGGCTTGGAGGCATTTTACTTTTGGCCTTTTCGTAACGATTTCGATAGTATTCCATTGCTTTTGTCAACTCAAATTGAAATATAGCGTTCTATTAGGTTTCAATTTGTGTGTACATAGTTACAAAACGAATAAATAAAATCACAGCAAAAAACTATAAGAAAAGCCCGTGCAGCATAAAGAAAAACCGCGTAAAAAATTAACTGGGAGGTGTTTAAAAATGTCGCGTATAAAAGATGGCGTACAAAAAGAGTTAGTTACTCCCCAAACATTCCGTAATTATATTATTTTGTACCAAAATTTTACTTCTCATACTAATTTTCAACAACTTTAATCAAATATTCGCTGAAATAACATAGTTTTTGTATTTTGCGATAATACCGTTAAATGGGAAGTGGGCGTGGTTACAGTCTGATTTCGACCATTTTGAACACCTTGGATAAGGGGCAACCTGCATACCAAATTTCGTTGAGATATCTCAATTTTTGCTCGAACAGACAGACATAACTTAATCGACTTCTCTTTCACTCTGATCATCTATACTATCTATATCTATCTATACTAATAATATAAAGAGAAGTCCCTTTTTTTTTTGTGACAGGTAATCTCGCGAACGCCTGGTCCGATTTTCATAAAATTTTGTACATAAATCAGCAGCCACCATGTTTTAGGCCAAAGAAAATTTACTTTTTCCTGTAGGTGGACCAGGGACCGATCTATTCGAAAAAATCGTATTTATGGTCCGGTTTGCTTAAAATTCGGTACGTAGGTAGCTTTTGCCTGGATTAGCATATAGGATACTTTTTTCCGAGAAGTGCACCAGGGACCGATCTATTCTTATTTATCGTCCGATTCGCTTGAAATATGATAGGTAGGTAGCTTTTGGCCCGGATTAACATATAGGATACTTTTTTCTGATAGGTGGACCAGGGACTGATCTATTCGAAAAAATTGTACATATGGTCCGTTTTTCTTGAAATTCGGTACACATATTATAGATATACATAGAATAGAATTGAATGATTGTTTTATAGTTCGGGTATTGGCTATTTACGTATACTTATTATCTATACCAATTATATAAAGAGAAGTCCCCTATTTTTAAAAGAGGTGATCTCGCAAACGGCTGTACCGATTTCTTTGAAATTGTGGACACCTTTTGGTTATAGGCCGATAGTAATTTCGTTATATCAAGGGGGCATGGTATCTACCATACAAATCGAGTTTTTCATACCGCATATCTCCGGAAGTATTTGTGGTAGAGTCCTGGAACTTGATATGGTATCAATCCCATAATGGAGAAAAGTGTAAATACATATATAATTTTTCGGTGATCTCCTCCTAAACGAGGTTCACAACTTAAAACACCAGGTGGCGCTGGAGTCGAGTTTGTACTAAAAATTGTATTTACGATCCGTTCTGGCTAATATTCAAAACATGTATTGGCAACGTGAAGGGAAATATTGCGGCGAAAAAAAAATGCTCGACAGTGGCTCTGGAGTGGAATTACAACCAAAAATCATATTTTTGATCCGATTTTCCTCATAATAGAGATATATAGTGGTAAGAGTAGTGGCAATAGTATAGGTTGCGCTGGAGTCGAGTTATTGCTAAAAATTGCCAAGTGAAGTCATTCGGGCATCAAAGTAGTCAAGGTTACCACCATTAAATCTACTACCATAACCATTGCGGTCCTTCATTTACTGTGACTAAATAGAATAAAGACAATTCTTGATGAATGACTACAAAGAAAATTGTAAGACATTTATGATATTTCGTCTGAAGTAAGTCTATGTATGTATATTGGATTTCTGTAGACCAATGATACTCCCCCATCTTGAAATTGCGTCCAGATTCAAGGACACAGGATACAGGATACAAGGATACAGATTCAAGGGCGATTCATCATCATACCGGATCATTGTTGCCGCAAGAACTTCTTCACGGATATAACAACTTCGTTAGGTTATTTAAGACGGCTATAGAAAATATGTGGTCTGACGACCACAAAACCAAACTTGAGAAAAAATTGTGGTGAAAACGTTGGCCCACATTTTTTCAATAAAAAAATAAATTTTTGGCGGGACGAAGTTCGCCGCGTCAGCTAGTTTATGTATACATTTGTCTATCTCGGTTCCTTTAGGCTGTTACAAACAACCGTTATGCGAACAAAGTTATAATACCCTTGTGAACAAGTGCGCTCGAGTATAAAAAAAGGAAGTTGTTCAAAGTTGTTGTAGTCTGAGATTGAAAATAATAAC
This sequence comes from Rhagoletis pomonella, assembly GCF_013731165.1. Taxonomy (NCBI): domain Eukaryota; kingdom Metazoa; phylum Arthropoda; class Insecta; order Diptera; family Tephritidae; genus Rhagoletis; species Rhagoletis pomonella. The sequence continues at coordinate 2,825,737 of NW_023458565.1, read as the reverse complement.
GTTTTTATGAATTTGAGTTTTAAATTATATTGTTTTCAAGCGCCAATAATCTTAAAAGTGTCTCTCAGCGGTTCTATCTTACTATATTTATATCATGGGATATGCAGCTTGACCTGTACTGTGCTATTCTGTAACTTTTTTACCCATCGATGATTGATATTTTGATTTGAAAATTTTGTATGAAGTGATGACCTAATTCGGCAAAATGGGTAACACCATTGCGTTGTCAAGCGTACCCAAATTATCTAGAAATAATCTACCTCCAGCATGTCGGATTTTTCAACTGCAATGGTGATATTATTTTGCAAGCATTTTTAACATCTCTGGTGAATATTTTCACATTCTGTGAATATCCGGTATTAGTTCCACTTATAAGAATAAGCAAATATTTTTTTCCAGAAGTCGTAATGGCATTTGGGGCCCAAAGAAACCATCCGCCATATTTGACGAGAAATAAAAAAAATGTATTTTAATAGCTTAAATATAAAAATAACTTATTTGAATCAATGGTTTCACATATGTAAGCATGAAACTGTGCTCGGAATATTTCGGCTCCGGACCGCTTTGAAATGCATTTTTTTATAAACTATACTACGTAGTCGGGAAAATATTTTTCCATCAAAACACCTTAGTTGATAGAAATTAGTAAATTATCAATTAAAGAAAAATGTTCAAAATTTAATTACAGGCATAATCAATTACATATATACACCTACTTGTTCCACTAATTACATACTTAAGTGCCGATATTTAACAAAGTCCTTTATTAGCGCCAGGAAGTACCCAGTTCAGTGCCAATAATTATTTAATCTTTCCTTAAATTTGTACTTAAAACATCTGCACAATGTTGCTGTAACCGCAGCGACTCCACGTAAATTATTATTGTTTTTTTTTTTTTTTTTACAGTAAATACCTGCTCATTACAGTGATTAATCATCGTTGGGCAAATGATGGCGGCTGCGAGAAAATTTTAAATTAAATCGCGGCGTTGAACAATTCAATGCATAAAGTTAAACACTTACATAGGCAGGGACATATGTATGTACGTATTTACATACACATCTTCATATGCGAACGTTTATATGTAAACGCATATACTCAAAGCTACTTACACGAATATATTAAAGTTCATGTAAATATATTTGTATGTGCGTGTGCGTGGCAAATTACATGAATATTGCGTGAAGCGAAGTTCCATTATTAAATTTACTTTTCAACCACAACTTTCTGCTTTGTTAAGTACGTAGTATAAATCATAACATACATATAAACATTAGGGCGTACCAATACAAAACAAGTTTTATGTGAAAATTAGATTTGAATGCGTAAGTATATGGAATCTCCGAACCCTCGAAATGCTGGATATTATATAAAGACATCACCTCAGTTCAGGAAATGCGGTAGACGGGACATGATTGCAAAAAAATTTGCGGCGTACGACATCGACTATAGCTGCCACAAATCTGGTCATCGGAGCGAGACTAACCGACTTCGCCGGGGCATGGAACATGGTAGTTAGCAGTACAAGGCGCCAGCATCGAAACAGCCACAAATCCACTTGGATGTCCATCGATCAAAGAACGTAGCTAACGAAAGAGGATAGGCTTCGAGCATTATTTAAGTGCGCCAGCATAGACTGTCTTGTCGCAGTTAAGATCCACATGCGCCCCTCTGCAACAAAAACTATGCGCCATGCAACGCATCGAAAGTGAAACGTCAAAAATTTGCAGTCACGATGGACCGCCCAGAAGTTTTGCAATCGACTCTCAATGCTGCTTAATCAGGCAACTTCTCATCGTCTGAACTTTAGTAAGGAGCAATGCTATTCTATCCTCCAATTCACATCGCACCGCTGCGGAAGACGATCTTGGTTGACGAAAAGTGCCATACAGCTGCAAAAGTGCCCGCCACTTGCGTCAATTATCGCGGTATAAGGTTTGAGGGAAATGTGAACAAAAATCAATTTTTTTTTTATTTTCTGGCCACCATGTTGACGTTTGATCAAACCACTTACGTTGTGTATGGTAACATCGCTTCCTTCGCAACGGAATTTTCACCGAATGAGGACGCAAGAGAGAAAAATCGAAGAAAACCAAACTATTTTACATTGTGAACCTGAAGAAAACTTAAACTCTTTGTTTGAACGAGTCATGTTTGTATGATGTATGGCGAAATGGGAAAAGTAGGTTTGACAAGCTGCTTGTGTTATGTATTTCGCTCTTTGCTCTGTTATGTAAAACATGGTTGTTATTTGCAAATATATCGAGAGAAATTCCTCTAATTAAAAATCCTCAAAAATTACTCAAGCGCACCCGAAATTCCTCACGTTTTGAGGAATTACTCGCAAAGTGGTCACACTGGTTCAACTAAGCATCACCTTACATACGAGTGCCCTATGCCGAGTTCAGGTTCTAAGAGCATACTAGCCAATCTCAAATAGAATTAGTGCTCATTGAAAGGCATTGAGCCATTCCTCGGCTGACATGGATTAATTTAGTCCCGAAAAATTAATCTGCTTTGCCAAATAACTCGCACCCTAATGTATGTATATACATATACGCCTACTCGAGCAGCATGTACGCATGTGTGTAGTAGAGACACGTAGCAAATAAATGCAAATTCATGATGAAAACCAAAGTACTACATACATACATACATAACGCAAAAATGAAAGCAATAGCAGCCAGCACTCATATGCCATGTAGTACGCTAGAATAGACTGAACAGCTTTAAGACTGTATACATAAATGTATGTGCATACGTATTTAACGGACCACGCGCCCAAAGATGCTGGACTCAATTTTTAAAAGTAGCTTTAATTAAAGAACTGTGTTAGAAGTATTTTTGTACGAGTATGTGTCTAAATGCACGTCAATGCAAGTTTAATTAGGTAAATGAATGTAACGTAAATGTGTGCAACATATAAACCAATAAGCTAAGTACGTTAATTAAAAAACATAAAGTTGTGCAAAAACTAAAACATGATATATTATGAGTACGGTAACTAGATTTCTGTAGACAAAAATCGGGACGTACATATTTTAATAGTTTTATTTAAAACAAAACAAAATATCAAAACATTTTATAGATACAATAAATGTAGCTTATGTTTTATATATCCATGAATTTAATATATTTTCACTACAAAAAACAACAAACCTTATAGACAATTATAAAAAATTTAAAGAAAATTATAGCAACTATGATGGACTGCTATATCGTACCAGTTTGACCGAATAAATATAACCCAAGATTATGTTTACGAAAGTGCTGCCACGTTTGTCCAAGTTTTTGGGCCAGAACACAGGGAGACTTCTATTAAATTAATAAATAAAACACTGAAAATCGGGATTTAATCGGCACAAATATTAAAAATCGAGACACTTAAACTTCCCGACTTTAAAAAAATATTATGCGGGACACTTTTCTCAAAACCGGTACGAATAGTCACCATAATTATGAGTCAAGAAATGAAAATTTAATACAACAATACCTACTAAAGGGGCTTTTTCAACGCCAGACATAAGTTATTCCTCTCATAAGGTTAGGTTAGAAGAGGGGCTTGTGCTCCCAGTAGCCGAAGCCATTTTTTCTTTTCTTCCCTTAGTAATTAAACCACCGATTGCGCGTTATATAGCACAAAATATCAGAACGTTCGCCGAGTTAAGTCAACTAAGCAATCCAAAAATCCTTGGTGGGGTACCCCAACCTTTATCCGTGTGTGTCCATCAGGCGGGGTAATCAGCCTGACTACTAATCTGAGAGAAGAGCGGTCCAGTCGAGTGAGAGCTATGTATCGCTTTAAATTACTCCTTGGTCGAATTTGCCAAGTAGTTTGGCAGGTGGTTTCCACAACCCACCTGGTATCTACCTCCACGATGAGTTCGGCCTTTAGAGCAGAATTTACTTCAGATATTTTCCCTCCTTGCCAGTTCATCAGCTAAGCAGTTGCCAGGAATGTCCCTGTGCCCAGGGGCCCATACAACAGTCAAGGAGCATTTTGATGCCAGCCGATTGAGACTCTTCCTTCATTCTATGGCTTAGATGTTGTTCCGTTAGATTTAAGATATTTGATACCAGCCTGGCTGTCAGAATAAATGGTGATAGGCCGTCCTCTGAGCGGCGTCCATTATGGAGTCTAGATATGCTTGAAAACCGCTACCCACTCTTTTGCTAAGCTTGAAACCATCTGTATATATAGCCGTCGACCCTGGGTTTCAGTCTGTGGCCCCTTCCCATTCGTTCTTCTCTGGGATTCTTATGGAAAATTTGTTGTCTAAGCATAGTAGAGGAGTGATATAGTTTAACTGCCGTAGATTATCGGGTACAGTTTCAAGTACTTTTTCGTGTCCAAAGGTATCTACACGGCCGGATCCTATTTAACCTGGCCGCACTGCAGCCGGCCCAAGATTTGCCGTAGAGATCCCCAGGTGGAAGATTTAACATTATTTCCAGAGATTTGTTGGGTGTAGTGGACAGTGCTCCCGTGACGAGCATGGCAGCCATCATCTCCACTCGTTCCACCTTGGCTCTGGACAAAACAGCCTATTAGCAGGCCACGATACGGTGCCCCGTAGAAAAGGAAGGGTCTTGTCACAGCTGTGTACATCCGGTGTACTATATGTGGTTTTATTCCCCATTTTTTGCCTATATCCATCTTACAGGCATATAGGGCGGTATTGGCCTTCCTGGTGCGGTCTTCAATATTTCGCTTCTGGTCAAGTTTCTTATCTCGAATACATCCAAGGTATTTTACCTCGGTTGAAAGAGTAAGTGCCACCCTGTTTAGGATGGGAGGTTTGAATAGAGGAGTTTTATACTTCCTTGTGAAAAGTACCATTTCGGTATTGGTCAGATAGACACCAAGTCCACATTCCTTGGATCAGATTTTTAGAAGGCTGAGGTTTTGCAATAATTCACTCAGGATTTGTAGAAATGTGCTCGTTACCATGATTGGTATGTCATCAACGCACGCTATGACTTGACAACCGGTATCCTTTAGGCTTAGAAGTAGGGCGTTAAGCAAAATCGCAAGCAAAGTATCAAAATTGATTAGAAAATCAATAAAAATATCGATAACAAAATCGATAAATATCGATAACAAAATCAATAAATATCGATAACAAAATCGATGACAAAATCGGTAAATAACGATATCAAAATCGATAAATATCGATAGCAAAATAGATAAGTATCGATAACAAAATTGATAAATATCGATAACAAAATCGACAAATATTGATAACAAAATCGATAAATATCGACAACAAAATCCATTAATATCGATAACAAAATCGATAAATATCGATAACAAAATCGATAAATATCGATAATAAAATTGATAAATATCTATAACAAAGTCGATAAATATCGATAACCAAATCGATGAATATCGATAACAAAATTAGTCTCGAGAATCCCGAACATTTCTAAAATCAAAAAAAATATTTCCCAGATTGAGTCTCTGTGTCTCTCTTTATATCCTTTCCTCTTTAATTACCTTTATTTTAATCTTTCTTCCCCTATCTTCGTCTTTACTTTTATAGGTATCCTCATTCTCATCTTTGTTTTTACTTTTATGTTTATCATTTTCTTCATCTACATATTCACCTTCAATTCAACCCTTATATAAGCAAATGTTTAAGTATACCTTGGTCTTCATTTTTGCCTTTATCTTTACGCATATTTGTTTTTGTTTTTATTTTTATCTTTGCCTTTATCTTTTTCTTTATCTATGTGCGTACTCACCTTTACTTTCATTCTTGTATTGGTCTTTTTCTAAGTGTTATTCTTTGATGTTTTATAAGCAAATTTTTGTTAAATTAATACCATGTGAATACACTCAAGAAGCACTTGTTTCAGCCCCAACGATTTCCGTTGCACCATTTCCGTTGAATTTGCCAATTTACTCCCAACCAACCAACCGCCGCTAAAGAAGTTTCACTTCAATAAAAAACTAAAATGGAAGCAGTTTTTCACTTAAGTAGCGATTTTCGCAAAGAAAATTTTGAATTCAGTTAGGGCTCTTAAAATTTATAAAAATATGCAACGGTCAAATGTATTCAACTAATAAATATCTTGCCTAACAGTGATTGCAGTTAAGCTTCAAAGTTCTAAGCAACTTGCAATATTAAAAATTGATACTTTAACTAAGCTTTAGTAGTGAAGTAACTTTTTTTTTGGCAACCGCTCATGCCAAAGTATAATCAACTCTGCTGCAAGTTGTAATGTGAAACTTGTAAAAATTTTAGCCTTTTTCTAATTACTCCCTCGGTATCTTTTAGGTAGTCGTAAGTATGATATTTCTTTGAACAGTGCAAATGATTTTAATTATGTTGTAAAATATCTTGTTCACTTTCGTAACTAACCGCCCGTAAGTTTTATGTGTTAATTAATTTGTAATGAATGCAAGGAAGCAAGCCGCATCTGTGGTTCCTACTGATTATAGGAAGTCTAATACAATCAAAATATATACGTACATACAAACTGCATACATGCGTATGAAATCGAAGTACATATTGATTTAAACGAAAGTTCGTTACGTTTTAATGAAAACTATGATAAGGGGTCATTCCATACGAAAACGTCTGTCTTTTTTTTTCTAAAAATTAATTGTTAATATTTAGATTATGTTATCAAATTAATTAAGTAAAACTTTTCAATAAGGTGGCAACCGCCTCAAAATTATTTTTGAAAGTAAACTTTCTTGAACCCCCATTAGTTTTATACCAATGAAATATTTAATTTATCATGAATTACCTTTTTCAAAAACAGGTGGCAACTTTTTTAACCCCTTTAGTTTCATACTCATAATGAAATTTTTCATTTATTTTATCAATTTAATATAATTTAGTTTTTCAAATAGGTGTCAACCCTTCACAAAAAATTATTTGCCTGTAGGCCTTGCCACCTGTTGAACAATTAAATTTCCATTATTTGATAATCAATATCATCACAACCGCTCCGTTCGTTCGATTGTCCAAAATGAGGTGTCAAATTAAAAGGCTTGGACTGTGCAATACATTTTTAATTTTTTGGAAAGAGTTGCAACCTTTTAAAAAATTATATTCAAATTATTTAAAAAAATAAATCAATTATTGACAAATGGGTATCAACCGAAATGCTTTTGAAAAGCTTTGTTTCTTAACTTAACTATAGGAGGGTTGCCACCTGTTTAAAAAATCAAATTCAATTTGCACTAAGAGAAAGATGTATCCCCATATGGGTGCCAAACGAAAGGGGTTTCAGAAAATAGTTCGAAAATATTTTGTAGAGGGTTCACTTAACTTATATACAATGAAATATCAAAATATGCCAAACAAAAGTGTTAAAAAATCTTTAATTCGAACACTTAGAATATTTTTGTGTTGAGAGTTGCCACCCGTTTATAAAGGCAGATTCAAATTATTTAATAAGCTTAATGAATTGTTAAAATAATGCCATCAATCGAATCGAAGGTTGCCATACGTTTAAGAAAATCATATTCAACTTAATTCATCAGTTAATTAAAATATGTATCACAACGTCAGACGAAGGATATTCAAGACGGTTTTAGCTTGAAACCACTTTGGAAGCGGGCTGCCACCAGTTAAAAAAGTCGAATTTGACTAACTTTGATGCAAACTATCTAAAATAAGAAAATCAGGTTTCAAGCGAACTATTGTTAACAAATCTTCAGTAAGAATATTTATAATGTTTGAAGAGGGTTGCCGTGTGTTTAAAAAGTAGCATTCAAATTATTTAATAAGTTTGATGAATTATTAAAAGGTCGTTAATGGAAATGGGTTTGAAAGGTATTATTTCTGAAATATGTTTTGGAGGGTTGCCACCTGTTTAAAAAATCCAACTCAACCTTAAGTAAGGCAATTAGGTAATTAAAATATGTATCACAATTTGGTTGTTAGACGAAAGAGATGCGTGAAGATTTTAATTTGAAAACACTGTTTGAATATTCGAATTTAGTTAACTCATACGAAAGTTAATATGAAATATTAAAATATGAGTGTCGAGGTCATTAGATTTGCACCGTTCTTTCGAATTTTAAAATATGAGAGGTCGAAGTAAAGACATTGGCCTGTAGATGTGCGATAAAATTTTACTTTTTTTAAGTGAGAACTTTTTTATCAGTACAGAGTGATTTGGAATTTGATGATATTAAAAACCGATACTTTGCTGGACCTCTCTTCCCTCAGAAACCGCTGCACGTATTTAGATGAAGTATGGCACTCAGATCGCTTATAACTCCGACCCATATTTGAAAAAGGTTCTAATTTTTCGAATTCTAATTTTGGTTGTTATAACGCCATGCGGGTTTACTAGTTTACTTTATTTTGCCATTTTACTTGAAACTGAAATATAATTTATATTTATAGCGTCCGACAGCCACAACTGGAATAGGTATGCACATATTTTTAATTAGTCACTTTAAATACAAAATTTATAAACAAACTATTTTGCTTACAAATTCAATTCGAAACTTTTTAATCGACTACACAAAAAGGAGAAGGTTATCAATTCATCGGAATATATTTTTTTATGTATGTTACCGCATAGCTTTGGACCACGTTAACCGATTTCCATAATTCTTTTTTTAATTTGGTTTAAATCCGATCATTGGATCATGAAGAAATTAACGATAATCTTAAATTTTTATATAAGAATTGAAGTCGGTTTTGTTTTTTGCTTAAAAATTACTTGCTTAAAATTTCATTTCGCTATTAACATAGAAATACGAAACGTTTTTCGTATTGTAAATAGCATCTAGCTGCTTCAACTCACCTTAACTTTTGTCTTTTTCCTACTACGATGCGGCATCGTAACATCAGTCAATTTCAATAATTTCGGTCTAATTGGACGTTTGCCACTCTTTCCACTGCGATCAAAAGTCAAATCCAAATATGTTTCTGAAGTCATTTTTATTCTATTTGTGTTCTTTTTATGTTAATTAAAAGTTTCTTCATCGGGTTTGTTGGAAGTAACTTTCTGTGCAATTATGCTGAAAATGAAATTAATAAAAAACATGTGATATTTTAAAGAAAATGGCAATACAAGTATCTAAAAAAAAATCATTGCAATAATACTTGTACTATATATGCAATATTATAGTTTTAAAATACGTTGTTTGAAATATATTTAGTTCCAAAAATTGCGAGAACTGTTTCATAAATAGAAGATTTAGGTTAAATATATAACCTTGGGATTCTGAGAAAATATATGTGTTACAATTAAATTTAAAATTTGAGTATATCGATATTTGAGGTGAAGATCGAGCTATCTCGGCAGCCAGTTCGAAAACGCCCTATCTTAGAAAACTTTTCAAGAACTCCCTACTTCAGAATTTGGTTGAATATGGACCTATCTCGGCTGCCGATCTAAAAACGCCCTATCTGAGGACATTTTCCATGTATTTTCAGCTGATATATGGAGTTTTTGAATCGAATTCTGAGATAGGGCGTTCTTCAGCAAAATTCTGAAATAGAGCGTTCTTGAATAATTTTCTATGATAGGGCGTTTTCGAACGGGCTGCCGAGATAGGCCGATCTTCCACTCAGGTGTTGATGTAAAAAATTATTTTACCACTTTTTTTTTAGATATCTTATCTTTCAACATATATCGTGAATAACATACTAAAATAGTATGTTGAAGAAGACGAAGCACAAAATAAGTGTTCAGAAAAGTGGAAAATTTTTGGAATTTTTCAAAAATGTTTATATATTTCAGAATTCTAAGAATTTTCTAGATTTTATATACAAGTACCATGAATTTTTCGACAATTTGTGATGTTTCACATCTTTACATTTTAGGATGGATTTCCGAATAAAAACTTTGGAAAATACAAACATTTCTAAAATCTCGAAAGTTTTTAAAATTTTGGAAATTATTCTAAAAATAAGAAATCTCAAGAAATTTAATAATTTCATAAAATTCAAAATTTTGGAATTTTCGTTATTTTCTAAGTCTGCGAAAATATTCAAACTTGTGACTTTCAACTATGTAAAATAGTACAAATTCGAAAATGCAACAAAAAAAGTAAAAATTTAAAATTAAGTAATCTGAAAATTTTGAAAATTCAGTGAATTCGAAGAACTGAGGCATTTTTTCACCAGTGTGTTATAATTATATGATACAAATATATTTTTTCAGAAATATAACGAAATTGATCAATCATTGCGCAATCATGCGGACGCAGAAATTTCCCCACCTGGATCCGCCACTGTGTATAGGTATTGGTGGGGTCTCTAGCTAGGTAACTTGATAATATACATGAACGCTCGAAAGTGTAAAAATCGTGAATATAAAACGAATGAAAACATACAGTGGGAGTCATGAATGGATGATGGTGTTTCGTTTTTTAATATTTGCAATGTATTTCAAGCCAGCATTTTTTTATACTTTTTTATAAAAATGTTTTAACAAAAACCATATAAATCACACTTTCAAACTTTATACAGAATTTAGAAATATTCCACAATCGTTTATTTTAGAGCTTTTTAACCAGAATTTTTTTGGGTATGCAGTTAACAACAGGCTTATAAAATTTTGGTAAAATAAATGCAAGCTTTGAGCGGCTAAAAATCGCTATGATTTCTAATAATTCTTTTTTTTTTTGGTTTTGCACTTTTTTCCATAGAAACATAAATGTCTTGTATTAGGAAAAATTTAAAAAGCAACAAAGTCTAAGCGGTTGAAGTTATAGCACTTATATACACTTATTTCACTTGAATTTTCAAAGCCTGTTAACTGCCTACCCAAAAAAATTTATAAAAATTCTGGTTAAAATGAAGTTTGAAAGTGTGATTTATACGGGTTTTGTTAAAGCATGAACCACACTATTATAAAAAATATCAAAAAAATTTTGACTTGAAAAACATTGTAAATATTAAACACGAAACACCATTATCCATTTTGACCGCTACTGTACTTTTGCAACAGAGTTTTCTGAGATAAAGTTGATTTTTCTATCACAAATCTAACTTTTTGCTCTTTGCTAATGAAATCTAATTTGGTTGACGACTCATCGAAAATTGTGTAGTGTTTTAGTGGCGTGTGCATCAGTGGTCGCCGGTGGTAAAATTAGTCCATTTGTTCTCATTACGAAAATTTCGATATTAAAGATAAGCCGGAAAATCATTGAAAAATATGAATTAAGCTTATAAAAAACCCAAGAAAAACGCGTCATTTCGTGCCATTTCTAGAAAACTCAGAATCGACCAAAAACGGATTTGAATCGCTTTGCCAAAAATTACGATATTCGAAAAATTTATTGAACTGTTCCTCTAAACGCGATTTGCTGCAAAAATGAAGGTAGATATGTACATAGTTCGTATGAGTTTTTCAACAAGTACAGCTTGGCAGCGAGTCCAGCGCGCTTGCCATACTCATTTCATCGTTTTCCATACAAAATACATTGGACGTCAAGAGAAAAGCATAAATGACTTTCATCTCGATACATTCCGGGAAATTTTTTTTTTGCAAATAATTGCTTATAGAACGTACAGCAATATTAGCCCAAAACGGGATTTTAAAGCCATTGAGATGTCAGTCATATTTTTAAAAATTTTAATATTTTTCATAAAACAAAAAATTTTATGACCAAATAAAAAATAAAAATAGGAAGAAAACATTATCGTTCCCACATCACAAATATTTACTAATTTATGTTAAGTGCTTAGCCTTCTCATACAATTTTTGGTGTGCGTCTTGACGTTATTATACTAAGAGAGGGACGTGGAGATGAATGCCGCCTCCGAACGGCATTTGAGTTTTTATGCAAAGCCTTTTGATTGCAGAAGTCCGCTTGCACCTTAGCCACCGCCTGCCGCAAGGCAACCGCAATTGACGAAAAAATTGTTGTTGGTATGTTGCTCGGGCCACTAATCTAACCTAGGTTCTGCCTACTGGACCTCAAAATACAATTTCAAAAATGAATATATTCAGCTTTGTGTAAAAATTCCAAATCGCCATAATTTCTTTCAAGGTAGCGGAGATATGCAATCACCAGAATATTGTCAAAAGATCGTTGATACAGACGGCAAATAAAGGTATGTATTTAAAATTAGCATTAAAAAAAGTAAGAAAGAAAACGAAATTACTTTTCCGCATTGGGTATGCACACTTCGAAAAAGAATGCACATGGCTTGTTTTGCTTTATCAATTATAAGAATTTTGTAAAATGACTACCATTGAAAGATGGTTTTATCAGCTTAAGTAATTGGCATGTGCTGATTTTTTTTTTACAAGTTCTTACACGTTAACTTTCCAAAAAATTAAGATTTCTCTAGCAAAACGAGATGAAATAAAAAGAAAACACTTTTTAATGGCATTCTTCTCGTATGCCAATTGAATCCACATTAAGCGCACTTTCAGAGGAGAGCAATTTCGTAAAATACCGCAATATAGCTAGGCTTTTAAGAACTTTGCCCTGCCCAATATGTAGCATTCTCCATCCTTCAATTCTTTTCATTCCCACTTTCATTCAGTTTTTCACCATCGTGATGTACCATTTCCAATCCCATACTGGCTACTAACTCATTCGTATGTATTTCTGCCTCCATAAGTGCTGTGAATTGACTGCGGCATGCGCCTACCCCAATCGATTTGCGTTCGATTTGACATGCCATGTCTGCACTTTTCACTACATACCATATTGCCCATCTGTATGTCCTGCGCCTGCCCCCCCGCCTACCAACCGACCGGTCTTAAAACCTCTTCACTATTTTGCTTGTTACCTTTGTCTTCAATTTGCATTG
>NW_023458565.1:2695310-2812888 GCF_013731165.1 Rhagoletis pomonella | reverse complement strand
CGTATCGGATCATTGTTGCCGCAAGAACTTCTTCACAGATATAACAACTTCGTTAGGTTATTTAGGACGGCAATAGAAAATATGCTTTCTGACGACCACAAAATCAAACTTGTACAAGAATTGTGGTGAAAACATTGGACCAAATTTTTCAATAAAAAAAAATAAATTTTTGGCGGGACGAAGTTCGCCGCGTCAGCTAGTTTATGTATACATTTGTCTATCTCTATTCGTTTTGGCTGTTACAAACAACTGTTATGCGAACAAAGTCATAATACCCTTGTGAACAAGTGCGCTCGAGTATAAAAAAAGGAAGTTGTTCAAAGTTGTTGTAGTCTGAGATTGAAAATAATAATGTTTTTTATGAATTTGAGTTTTAAATTATATTATTTTCAAGCGCCCATAATGTTGAAAGTGTCTCTCGGCGGTTCTACCTTACTATATTTATATCATGGGATATGCAGCTTCACCTGTACTGTGCTATTCTGTATTTTTTTTACACATCGATGATCGATATTTTGATTTGAAAATTTTGTATGAAGTGATGACATAATTCGGCAAAATGGGTAACACCATTGCGTTGTCAAGCGTACCCAAATTATCTAGAAATAATCTACCTCCAGTCTGTCGGATTTTTCAACTGCAATGGTGATATTATTTTGCAAGCATTTTAAACATATGCGGTGAATATTTTCACATTCTCTGAATATCCGCTACCAGTTCGACTTATAAGAACAAGCAGATATTTTTTTCCAGAAGTCGAAATGGCATTTGGGGCCCAAAGAAACCACCCGCCATATTTGACAAAAAATTAAAAAAATATATATATTATTATAGCTTAAATATAAAAGTTACTAATTTGTATCAATAGTTTCCCATATGTAAGCATGAAACTGTGCTCGAAATATTTAGGCTCTAGACCGCTTTGAAATGCAATTTTTTAGTCGGGAAAATATTTTTCCATCAAAACACCTTAATTGCGAGAAATTAGCAAGTTATCAATTAAAGAAAAATGTTCAAAATTTAATTACAGGCATAATTAATTACATATATACACCTACTTGTTCCATTAATTACATATTTAAGTGCCGATATTTAACAAAGTCCTTTACTCGCGCCAGGAAGTGCCCAATTCAGTGCCAATAATTATTTAATCTTTACTTAAATTTGTACTTAAAACATCCGCACAATGTTGCTGTAACCGCAGCGATTCCACGTAAATTATTATTGTTTTTTTTTTTTTTTTTAAGTAAATACCTGCTCATTACAGTGATTAATCATCGTTGGGCAAATGATGGCGGCTGCGAGAAAATTTTAAATTAAATCGCGGCGTTGAACAATTCAATGCCTAAAGTTAAACACTCACATAGGCAGGGACATATGTATGTACGTATTGACATACACACCTTCATATGCGAACGTTTATATGTAAACGCATATATTAAAAGCTACATACACGAATGTATTAAAGTTCATGTAAATATATTTGTATGTGCGTGTGCGTGGCAAATTACATGAATATTGCGTGAAGCGAAGTTCCATTATTAAATTTACTTTTCAACCACAACATTCTGCTTTGTTAAGTACGTAGTATAAATCATAACCATACATATAAACATTAGGGCGGAGCAATACAAGACAGGTTTTATGTGAAAATTAGATTTGAATGCGTATAAGGAACGTCCGAACCCTAGAAATGCTGGATATTATAGAAAAATATCAGGTTGACATCACCTCAGTTCAGGAAATGCGGTAGACGGGACATGATTGCATTTGCGGCGTAGGACATCGACTATAGCTGCCGCAAATCTGGTCATCGGAACGAGACTAATCGACTTCGCCGGGGCATGCAACATGGTAGTTAGCAGTACAGGGTACCAGCATCGAAACAGCCACAGATCCACTTGGCTGTCCATCGATCAAAGAACGAAACTAACAAAAGAGGATAGGCTTCCGGCGTTCTTTAAGTGCGCCAGCATAGCCTGTCTTGTCGTAGTTAAGATACACATGCGCCCCTCTGCAATAAAAATCGTGTGCCAGGCGACGCAACGCAAGTGAAACGTCGAAAATTTGCCGTCACGATAGACCGCCTTGCAGTTTTGCAATCGACTCTCAATGCTGCTTAATCAGGCAACTTCTCATCGCCTGAACTTTTATAACGAGCAATGCTATTCTATCCTTCAATTCACATCGCACCGCTGCGGAAGACGATCTTGGAGAATGAAAAGTGCCATACAGCTGCAAAAGTGCCCGCCACTTGCGTCAATTTTTTTTTTATTTTCTGGCCACCATGTTGACGTTTGATCAAACCACTTACATTGTGTATGGTAACATCGTTTCCTTCGCAACGGAATTTTCACCGAATGAGGACGCAAGAGAGAAAAATCGCAGAAAACCAAACTATTTTACATTGTGAACCTGAAGAAAACTAAAACTCTTTGTTTGGACGAGTCATGTTTGTATGATGTATGGCGAAATGGGAAAAGTAGGTTTGACAAGCTGCTTGTGTTATGTACTGTAAAACTACGCAAAGCTTTTTGTTCAAGAATTTTCAGAGTGATTTAATAACTCTGTTATGTAAAACATGGTTGCTATCTGCAAATATATCGAGAGAAAATTCCTCAAAAAATACTCCAGCGCACCCGAAATTCCTCACGTTTTAAGGAATTACTCGCAAAATGGTCACACTGGTTCAACTAAGCATCACCTTATATACGAGTACCCTTTACAGAGTTCAAGTTCTAAGAGCATACTGGCCATTCTCAAATAGAGTTAGTGCTCATTGAAAGGCATTTAGCCATTCCTTGGCTGACATTGATTATTTTAGTCCCGAAAAATTAATTTGCTAAATAACTCGCACCCTAATGTATGTACATATATACGAATACGCCTACTCGAGCAGCATATACGCATGTGTGTAGTAGAGACACGTAGCAAATAAATGCAAATTCATGATGAAAACCAAAGTACTACATACATACATACATACATACATACATACATAACGCAAAAATGAAAGCAATAGCAGGCAGCACTCATACGCCATGTAGTACGCGAAAATAGACTGAGCAGCTTTAAGAATGTATACATAAATGTATGTATGTGCATACGTATTTAACGGACCATGCGCCCAAAGATGCTCGACTCAATTTTTAAAAGTAGCTTTAATTAAAAAAACTGTGTTAGAAGTAACTTTGTACGACTATGTGTCTAAATGCACGTTAATGCAAGTATAGTTACTTTAATTAATGCAACGTAAATGTGTGGGGATATTTAGGTATAAAAAACATAAAGTTGTGCAATAACTAAAACTTGATGTATTATGAGTACGGTAACCAGATTTCGGTGGACAAAAAACGGGACATTTCTAAAGTATCGAATCAATTCGTACAATCTTGTTTTCAGAAAAAAAAATACATAACGTCTTTTAATACTAGTTCTATTTAAAACAAAAAAAAAATATCAAAAAAATATCAAAATCGGTACGAATAGTCACCATAATTATGAGTCAAGAAATGAAAATTGAATACAACAATACCTACTAAAGGAGCTTTTTCAACGCCAGACATAATTTATTCCTCTCATAAGGTTAGGTTAAAAGAGGGGCTTGTGCTCCCAGTGACCGAGAACTATTTATCGCTTTAAATTAATCCTTGGCCGAATTTGCCTAGTAGTTTGGCAGGTGGTTTCCACAACCCACCTGGTATCGACCTCCACGATGAGTTAGGCCTTTAGTCGGTGTTTGCAAGATTAGAGTTATGCCTGCATTTGGAGCAGAATTTACTCCATATATTTTCCCTCCTTGCCAGTTCATCGGCTAAGCAGTTGCCAGGAATGTCCCTGTACCCAGGGATCCATACAACAGTCAAGGAGCATTTTGATGCCAGCCAATTGGGACTCTTCCTTCATTCTATGGCTACTTTAGACGTTATTCCGTTAGATTTAAGATATTTGATACCAGCCTAGCTGTCAGAATAAATGTTGATAGGCCGTCCTCCGAGCGGCGTCCATTATGGCGTCTAGATATGCTTGAAAACCGCTACCCACTCTTTTACTAAGCTTGAAACCATCAACGCTATAGTTCTGAACACATTGAAAACGACGAGCTACCGACCACAGCTTCCAATTTGTCATCTTTATTATCTAAGCGCTTTGTCGATGGCGACATGATTTCTTTGAACGCGGCAGCGACATCATGAATTTGTATGAGTTTGACATAAAAGAAGAGGAAGAACCTTATCTGTCGCCAGAAAAATAGAAATAGATATAATCTGGCCACAACCACAGCCGTCGCGTAGCCCGGTCGTCGCCAAAATAATTATCTACATAAGAGTACGTGTTAAAATAATTTGACAGCTGTGGTTTGTAGCTCGTCGTTTTCATTGTGTTCGGGCTATATGACTTGACAACCGGTTTCCTTTAGGCTTAGAAGTAGGGCGTTAAGCAAAATCGCAAGCAAAGTAGCAAAATCGATTAGAAAATCAATAAATATATCGATAACAAAATCGATAAATATCGATAACAAAATCAATAAATATCGATAACAAAATCAATAAATATCGATAACAAAATCGATAAATATCGATAGAAAAATCGATAAATATCGATAAAAAAATTGATAAATATCTATAACAAAGTCGATAAATATCGATAACCAAATCGATAAATATCGATAACAAATTAGTCTCGAGAATACCGAAAATTTCTAAAATCCCAAAATATTTCCCAGAATGAGTCTCTGTGTCTCCCTTTATATCCTTTCCTCTTTAATTACCTTTATTTTAATCTTTCTTCCCCTATCTTCGTCTTTACTTTTATAGGTATCCTCATTCTAATCTTTGTTTTTTACTTTTATGTTTATCATTTTCATCACTTCACCCCTTATATAAGCAAATGTTTAAATATACCTTGGTCTTCATTTTTGCCTTTATCTTTACGCATCTTTGTTTTTGTTTTTATTTTTATCTTTGCCTTTATCCTTTCGTTATCTATGTACGTACTCACCTTTACTTTCATTCTTGTATTGGTCTATTTCTAAATGTTATTCTTTGACGTTTTATTAGCAAATTTTTGTTAAATTAATACCATATGCATACAGAAGAAGCACTTCTTTCAGCCCCAACCATTTCCGTGTGCAATTTCCGTTGAATTTTCCAATTTACTCCCAACCAACCAACCGCCGCTAAAGAAGTTTCATTTCAATAAAAAACTAAAATGGAAGCAGTTTTTCACTTAAGTAGCGATTTTCGCAAAGAAAATTTTGAATTCAGTTAGGGCTCTTAAAATTTATAAAAATATGCAACGGTCAAATGTATTCAACTAATAAATATCTTGCCTAGCAGTTATTGCAGTTAAGCTTCGAAGTTCTAAGCATCTTGCGATATTAGAAATTGATACTTTAACTAAGCTTTAGTAGTGAAGAAACTTTTTTTGGCAACCACTCGTGCAAATGTATAATCAACTCTGCTGCAAGTTGTTGAAGTTGTGAAACTTGTAATATTTTCAGCCTTTTTCTAATTACTTCCTCCGTATCTTTTAAGTATTCCTAAGTATGATATTTCTTTGAACAGTGCAAATGATTTTAATTATGTTGTAAAATATCTTGTTCACTTTCGTAACTAACCGCCCGCTCCTAAGTTTTATGTGTTAATTAATTTGTAATGAATGCAAGGAAGCAAGCCGCATCTGTGGTTCCTACTGATTATAGGAAGTCTAATACAATCAAAATATATACGTACATACAAACTGCATACATGCGTATGAAATCGAAGTACATATTGATTTAAATGAACGTTCGTTACGTTTTAATGAAAACTATAATAAAGAGTCATTCCATACGAAAACGTCTGAAAATACAAAAAAAAAAAAACACGTAGCAGATCCATTAAAGATTTCGCTGTAACTTTGCGGGACTTTTCTTTAGAATCGCAAAGAACAGAACTTACGCAAAATTAAATTCTTGGAAACGCTCGTCTCCGCCTGCCCCAATTAAAAGTTTCAGAAATCGCGATTTTTATGCTTTAACAAATTTAGCTGAGGCGGCATTTAGAAGGGAAATATAACAGTTTCCATGTAAGCAAAGAAAATGGTATAAGAGGCATTCCACACTATTTCAATTGGTGAAAAACTACTTTTGTTCGATTTTCGGATATGTTGCAGAGGAAGTCCTGAATTGTTTGTAACAACAAAACAAAAAAAAATTTGATTTTTTTTTTTCAAAAGTTGGTTGTATAAAAAAACCAGTTTGTACTTTTTTATTGACAAAGAATGAGAGATTTATAAAAAATTATAATTTTTTTCAGTCCAATTTGTCATACCCAGGCATACGATTGTTAAGGAACAATATAGAAAGTTGCTAAAAAAAAACATGTTTGCAGGTTTTTAAAAATCTGCAAAAAATATTTTATTTTTTTATCAGGCTCTGCTTTACGAAACAATTAATATGTCAGGCCCAATATCGATAAAAAAAATAAATAAATGTAAAATTAAAATTAGGTCGAAATACGTGAAGTGAGCCTTTTAAAACTCTTTTCTTTCGGATAACCAAGACACTTACTTTGGTAGAACTCCAGGTAATATATATTTCCCTATACTTTGTTTTGCAATAATCATTTCTTTGATTGGTCATATCTCCTAATCGGGCAGAGATAACTTAATAATTTTGGTTTAAGTAACTGGAAAACTCCACTTTATTTGCACAAATTTTTAAATTTCTATTAAAAAAAGTACCACTTAAAAATATAAAATTTTTTCGCAAAATTATAAAAAAAATATTCACGTTCTCAATGTTGTACAAAAAAGATCTGTAGCTTGTAAGATAGATTGAAATAGCCTGGAATGCCTCATAAGTCCATTGATTTTCTTTTTAGTAGCTTAAGGAAAACAAAAAATGCTTGATTTTAGTTACCTCTAAACACGTTTTCGTCGAATTTATATGTTTTTTAATTTACTTTCGTTCCCACAGAAAAAGCGTTGTGTAATTATTTTAATATTAGGGAAATCTTTTTTTTTGTCACTTTAGTCAGAGGGAGTAAAAACACAAAAATATTTAAAGGCGCAGCGAAGCACGCCGGATATTTAATACTATCTTGTAAATCCTTTCTTCAATAAATGTTTTTAAGGATCGGCATTTGGATAACTGGTAACCTTTCAAAAAAATTACCCAGTAAAGCTTTCTTTTCATTCGGCACTAATCTTGCACTATTTCAAAATTTGTCGTTTTAAATTTTATCACACACAAAAAATTATTTGCCTGTAGGCCTTGCCATCTGTTGAACAATTAAATTCATTAAGGGAAAGATGTATCCCCATATGGGTGCCAAACGAAAGGGGTTTCAGAAAATAGTTCGAAAATATTTTGTAGAGGTTTCAGTTAACTTATATACAATGAAATATCAAAATACGCCAAACAAAATTGTGTTAAAAAATCTTTAGTTCGAACACTAAGAATATTTTTGTGTTGAGAGTTGCCACCCGTTGATTATAAAGTCAAATTCAAATTATTTAATAGGCTTAATGAATGTTAAAATATTACCATCGATCGAATCGAGGGTTGCCAAATGCTTAAGAAAATCAAATTCAACTTAATTCATCAGTTAATTAAAATATGTATCACAACATCAGACGAAGGATATTCAAGACGGTTTTAGCTTGAAACCACTTTGGAAGAGGGTTGCCACCAGTTAAAAAAGACGAATTTGACTAACTTTGATGCAAACTATTTAAAATAAGAAAATCAGGTTTCAAGCGAACTATTGTTAACAAATCTTCAGTAAGAATATTTATAATGTTTGAAGAGGGTTGCCGCGTGTTTAAAAACTAGAATTCAAATTATTTAATAAGTTTGATGAATTATTAAAAGGTCGTTAATGGAAATGGATTTGAAAGGTTTTATTTCTGAAATATGTTTTAAGGGTTGCCACCTGTTTAAAAAATCCAGCTCTACCTTAAGTAAGGCAATTAGGTAATTAAAATATGCATCATAATTTAGATAATCGACGAAAGAGATGTGTGAAGATTTTAATTTGGAAATTCTATGGAAAAGCATTTCTACCTGTTTGAACATTCGAATTTAGTTTTATCAGTACAGAGTGACTTGGAATTTGATGATATTAAAAACCGACGCTTTGCGAGACCTCTCTGCCCTCAGAAATGTCTGCACGGATTTAGATGAAGTATGGCACTCAGATCGCTTATAACTCCGACCGATATTTGGAAAAGGTTCTAAGTTTTCGAATTCAAATTTTGGTTGTTATAACGCCATGCGGGTTCACTAGTTTACTTTATTTTTTCCATTTTACTTCAAACTGAAGTATCATTTAAATTTATAGCGTCCGACAGCTACAACATATTTTTAATTAGTCACTTTAAATAAAAAATTTACTAACTATTTTGCTTATAAATTCAATTCGAAACTTTTTAACTGACTTCGCAAAAAGGAGAAGATTATCAATTCGTCGGAATATATTTTTTTTATGTATGTTACCCCATAACTTTGGACCTTTTTTAACCGATTTCTATAATTCTTTTTTTAATTTGGTTTAAATCCGATCATTGGATCATGAAGAAATTAACGATAATCTTAAATTTTTATATGAGAATTGAAGTCGGTTTTGTTTATTGCTTAAAAATTACTTGCTTAAAATTTTATTTCGCTAATAGCATAGAAATATGGAACATTTTTCGTATTGTAAATAGCATCTAGCTGCTTCAACTCACCTTAACTTTGGTCTTTTTCCGACTACGATGCGGCATCGTAACATCAGTCAATTTCAATAATTTCGGTCTAATTGGACGTTTGCCACTCTTTCCACTGCGATCGAAGGTCAAATCCAAATATGTTTCTGAAGTCATTTTTATTCTCTTTGTGTACTCTTTATGTTAATTAAAAGTCTCTTCATCGGGTTTGTTGGAAGTAATTTTCTGTGTAATTATGCTGAAAATGAAATTAATAAAAAAACATGTGTTATTTTAAAGAAAATGGCAATACAAGTATCTAAGAAAAATCATTGCAGTAATACTTATACTATACTATATGCATTATTATAGTTTTAAAATACATTGTTTGACATATATTTAGTTCCAAAAATTGCGAGAACTGTCTCATAAATAGAAGATTAAGGTCAAATACTTAGCCTTGGAATTCTGATAAAATATATCGATTGTGTTATAATTAAATTTAAATCTAGAGCATATCGTTACCTGAGGTGAAGATCGAGTAGCCAGTTAGAAAACGCCCTATCTTAGAAAATTTTTCAAGAACTCCCTACTTCAGAATTTGGTTGAAGATGGACCTATCTTGGCTGCCGATTTAAAAATGCCTTTTCTGAGGACATTTTGCATGTATTTTCAGCTGATATAGGGAGCTTTTGAACCCGATTCCGAGATAGGGCGTTCTTCAACAAAACTCTAGTGTCGATATAAGAAATTATTTTATCGCTTTTTTTTTTAGATATTTTAAGGCATTTGTACATATTAAGCCTCAAGCAAAAAAGTGAGATTGAATAGTTATTTACTTTTGCAATAAATGCAAAAACAAAAAAGCTTCCCATTTAAAATGGTCACCGCCCAATTCCAAGTTGATTCCTGGACACTGTGAAAAGGCATAATCCTCTGATGTTGATGGATTTACTGCCGTTTTCTCAAGTAGCTTTTCAATTTTATGTGCCCTTCAAACACATTGTTTCCGAAGAAAATTTGTGTTTAAAAGGCAGATAAATTTTAAAACCTAATTTTTCTTTTACTGTTTCATCTTTAAAAGTTAATGAAGTTAGGTCTTTGAAGTTAATGAAAGCTAAAGAACGAATACTACACATGTATAGCAGGAGCGGACTCAGCAGCAATTCTTTGGGGGCGGTGAAATATTTTTATTTAGCTTATATCGTGAATAACATAATAAAATAGGGTGTACTGAAGTAGACAAAGCACAAAATAAATGTTCAGAAAAGTGCAAAATTTCTGGAATTTTTTAAAAATGTTAATATATTTTAGGATTTTTTTTTCGACAATTTGTGATGTCTCATATCTTCATATTTAAGGATGAATTTCAGAATAAATAAAATTCTCAAAATTTGGGAAAATATAAAAATTTCTGAAATTTCAATAATTTTGTACATTTCAAAATTTTTTCATTTTACCAAAATTTCTAGAATCTCGATAATTTTTAAAATTTTGGAAATTATCCTATAAATAAGAAATCCCAAGAAATTTAATAATTTCATAAAATTCAAATTTTTGGAATTTTCGTTATTTTCTAGACCTGCGAAAATATTCAAACTTGCTGTGACTTTCAACAAAAAAAGTAAAAATTGAAAGTTAAGTAATTTGAAAATTTTGAAAATTCAGTGAATTCAAAGAAATGATATGCATTTTTCACCAGTGTGTTATAATTATATGATACAAATATAATTTTTCAGAATCAATCATTGCGCAATTATGCGGACGCAGAAATTTCCCAATTTTCGACCCCCCCTGGATCCTCCACTGTGTATATAGGTATAGGTGGGATCTCTTGCTAGGTGAATATAAAACGAATGAAAACATACAGTGGGAGTCAAAAATGGATGACGAGGCTTTGTTTTTAATATTTGCAATGTATTTCAAGCCAGCATTTTTATACTTTTTTATAAAAATGTTTCAACAAAAACCATATAAATCACACTTTCAAACTTTATACAGAATTTAGAAAAAGTCCACAATCGTTTATTTTAGAGCTTTTTAACCAGAATTTTTATAAATTTTTTGGGTATGCAGTTAATAGGCTCATAAAATTTTGGTAAAATAAATGCAAGTTTTGACCTGCTAGAAATCGCTATGATTTCTAATAATTTTTTTTTTGTGACGGCATTTTGCACTTTTTTTCATATAAACATAAATTTCTTGTTGAAGAATGTGCGCAAGCCGGTTTGCAAAAAAAAAATAAATAAATAAAGCCAACGCCAGTTTTCCTAAATTTCGCCATTTATATGAAAAAAGCCGCAAAAGCCGTCAGCAAAAAAAAAAATTATTAAAAGTCAATGCGATTTTTCAGCCGCTCAAAACTTGCACTTGTTTCACTTTAATTTTCAATTCTGCTAACTGCATACCCCAAAAAATTTATAAAAATTCTGGTTAAAAGTCTGGAAATTTAGATAAACACAAATTCCTGGAATTTTTCTAAATTCTGTATAAAGTTTGGAAGTGTGATTTATACGGTTTTTATTAAAGCATGAACCACATTATTATAAAAAATCATCATCAAATAATTTTGGCTTGAAAAACATTGTCATTATTAAAAACGAAACACCACTATCCATTGTGACTGCCACTGTACTTTTGCAACAAAGTTTTCTGAGATAAATTTGATTTTTCTATCATAAATCGAACTTTTTGTTCTTTGCTAATGGAATCTAATTTGGTTGAGGACTCATCGAAAATTGTGTAGTGTTTTAGTAGCGTGTGCACCAGTGGCCGCCGGTGGTAATATTAGTCCATTTGTTCTCATTACGAAAATTTCGATATTAAAGATATTGAAAAATATGTATTAAGCTTATAAAAAAGCCCAAGAAAAACGCGTCATCTCGTGCCATTTCTAGAAAACTTAGAGTCGACCAAAAACGGATTTGAATCGCTTTGCCAAAAATTACGATATTCGAAAAATTTATTGAACTGTTCCTCTAAACGGGATTTGCTGCAAAAATGAAGGTTCGCATGAGTTTTTCAACGAGCATCGCTTGACAGCGAGTCCAGCGCGCTTGCCATACTCATTTCATCGTTTTCCATACAAAATACATTGGACGTCAAGAGAAAAGCGTGAATAACTTTCATCTCGATACATTTCAGGAAATTTTTTTTTATGCAAATAATTGTTTATAGAACGTACAGCAATATTAGCCCAAAACGCGATTTTAAAGCCATTGAGATGTCAGTAAAATTTTTAAAAATTTTAATAACTTTTATATAACAATTTTTATGACCAAATAAAAAATAAAAATGGGAAGAAAACATCATCGTTCCTACTTCACAAATTTTTACTCATTTATGTTAAGAGCTTAGCCTTCTCTTACAACTTTTGGTGTGCGTCTTGACGTCATTATACTAAAATAGGGACATAGAGATTTATGCCGCCTCCGAACGGCATTTGAGTTTTTATGCAAACCTTTTTGATTGCAGAAGTCCGCCTGGACCTTAGCCACTGCCTGCCGAAAGGCAACCGCAATTGACAAAAAAATGCTTTGTTGCTAGGGCCACGAATCTAACCTTCTTTCCAGGTAGCGGCGATATGCAATTACGAGAATATTGTCAAAAGATCGTTGATCCAGACGGAAAATAAAGGCATGTATTTAAAATTAGCATTAAAAAAAATAAGAAAGAAAACCAAATTACTTTTCCGCATAACCCAATGCACGCCTTGAAAAAAAATGCACATGGCTTGTTTTGCTTTATCAATTATAAGAATTTTGTAATTTAAGTAATTGGCATGTGCTGATTTTTTTTTTTCAAGTTCTTACCTGTTAACTTTCCACAAAATTAAGATTTCTCTAGCAAACCGAGATGAAAAAACACAAAGAAAACCCTTTTTAATGGCATTCTGCCAATTGAATCCACATTAAGCGCACTTTCAGAGTAGAGCAATTTCGTAAAAAACCGCAATATAGCCAGACTTTTAAGAACTTTGCCCTGCCCAATTTGTAGCATTCTCCATCCTTCAATTCTTTTCATTCCCACTTTCATTCAGTTTTTTCACCATCGTGATGTACCATTTCCAATTCCATACTGGCAACTAACTCACTCGTATGTATTTCTGCCTCCATAAGTGCTTTGAATTGACTGCGGCATGCGCCTACCCCAATCGATTTGCGTTCGATTTGACATGCCATGTCTGCACTTTTCACTACATACCCTATTGCCCATCTGTATGTCCTGCGCCTGCCCCCCGCCTACCAACCGACCGGCCTTATAACCTCTTCACTATTTTGCTTGTTACCTTTGTCTTCAATTTGCATTGAATTGTATTTCAATTTGTGTACGGCTGGTAAGCTTGCGAAAGCGCATTATTGACATGTCAATAATTTCTTGCAGCTCCAAGCCTTGCCAAGCCCTTCGCTTTATGCCACTTCAGCTACATACATACTTGTTATCCGCTTGATTGTCAGCATATGTTGGCAATATTGAAATTGTATGTATGTATATTTGCGTGGCTATGTAACTCAGCAGCTGATGTTCATATGAGTAGGTTAGCTCTTACATATAGATAAGTATGTATAGACTTTGAATATATGAATACATATGTACATTAGAGTAGTTAAAAAACACTCTTTTTGTAAATTCATTAACGCTATATCAAAATATTGTTAATTGTGATCAAAAAGAGGCACGTTTTTTTTGAAAAAAATAAATAAATAAAATTTTATAAATACGCTAATGTTCTCAAGTTTTCTATTTTCGTGACATGTTAAAGTATAGCTTAAAATGTTGGTTTTACATACACTGCCAGAACAAAGTACTGGCACAGCAAATTTTTCGCAATGTATGCAAAGATTTTTTCTAATATTTTGTCGCCTATTTTGAATAAAAATATGGTTCATTCTACATATATATAGATTATATATATAGATAGCAATACTCTGAGTTAGTGTTTATGAATTAAAAAAATTATAATTTTTTTTAACCACTCTAATGTATGTACATACTATGCCAATACATACATACAGTGGCGGATTTAAATATTTGCCGCCCCTAGGCAATTCATAACTTGCCGCCCTTTTTTCACGAAAAAAAAAATATATATATATATCAAATATGATTGTTATTGTCAGTGCTTTATTACAATATAGTTCGTTAATAATGAAATACATAACGGAATTAACAAATTCGACATCAGCATGGATAAGGTATTCAACAAAAACCCTCTTTCAAACACTTCTTTTTCACAGTTCTTTACGTCTTGATTTTTCAGCTGCGAATTCGCGGATAATATCTTCACAATCAATAGATAGAAACAAATCTGACTCTATAGTCAGCAACGCAAGAGCATTCAGTTTGTTTTCGCTCAATGAAGATCTGAGATAGTTTTTCACGCGTTTTAAAACAGAAAACGATCTTTCTGCGCTACAATTGGAAATAGGAATTGAAACAAACATCCGCAACGCAATTTCAACATTAGGGTAAGAGATCTGCAGATTATCCTGTCTCAGCATTTTCAACAGTTCCAGAGGAGAATAATTTAAAATCTTCTTTTCGGTGCAGTATGCCTTGAAAAAGACCATTTCATTTCCCAAATTTTCCTCAAGATCTTGGGTGTAGTATTGGCTCAATATGATGGATTTTTCACGTAATTCTTCGTTGCTCAGATGTTTCATATCAGTGATGAGAGAAAATTTCGAATACGCCTCACGTCTCCGTGCCAATTCTGTCAAAGTACGGTCCAAGATAACGTTGAATGTGTTGACACGAAAGTTGTCTCGGCCACTCAATTGGATACTATTGTCCCTATTTTCACCAGGTTGTAGATTCTGATTCCTTCGACGCTGCCTGAGTGTTTTGTATTCCTGAATTGTAGAAATAGAGAGAGCTTTCTCTTCATATTGATCGAATTCTTCGCGAGTGTCAGACACAACTTTAATGAGTCCGTTGAACAAAGAGATCACTTCAGAAGTAGTCGTATTCACATTTTGCAATTTCTTGCTGACTGCATTGAATGATGTCAATAAGAAGCTCCATAAACCTTGCATAAATGCAGTCTCCAAAAGTTCTAGTTGAATACGTATTCCTGTAGCTTCGTTCCTTGTAATTGCATTTTCATGTGGGTCTTCTTATGATACACTTATGAAAAACTGGTGGGCTTGGAATCAAGAATTTTCTCGAAAATGCACGCTCGTTTTTCGGCAGTGTTGTCAAGTGTGGTAACCTTTTAGATGATTCTCGTTCTCGGGGCAGCGTGTCGGCTGTTTCTTTGCGTCACGCGCAGGCGCGCCGTCAGGTTTCTAAGCCGCGTGAATGAAAGTTAAATGGAAATTTCAACGACTGCTATACTAAGGAAAAATTCGCAGCGTAATTCTAATTTTGAATTGTATTGAATGAGATGAATCATTAATAATATTTTACAGACACAAACACAATTTCAAGTGCAGCTGAATCCAAATAAATTTTTTTCTTTTAATTTAGCCGTCTTAAATTTTGCCGCCCCTTAATTCTGCCGCCCTAGGCTTCAGCCTATGTTGCCTGTACGATAAATCCGCCACTGCATACATATGTATGTATGTAGAAGTTGACATATTTTTCTAGCTATTCAATTGTGCAGAACAGCAAAATATCATGTGTGTTTTTCAAGATGTTGTTGATTGATTTGATGAGAGGCTATATCTACGGAAAAATCAGTGTCATATTCTTGGCTTGCCATTCAGGCGGCAACAAAGACGCCAAATTATTCTTATTTGATTTGGCAAAGAAACTATTCTTTGCGAAATGTCGTACGAAGCACATCTTCTAAGCGCTGCCCATTTCTTGGCTTCTGCATTATTTCGCTAACCATACTACAAATCATTTACATAAATATTAGAGGAGAAGTTTAGATAAAGGCTTTAAAGAGATAATTACAATTTGCAGGAAACAAAATAACAACATAAAATACATAAAAGTGAAGAACTATTCAAAATACTTAAAACTTATTCTCGTTTTTGCTCGTTTGGCTTCAAGGTCCAATGTTGGTTTTCAAATGTACCTCAATTGGAGAATCAACCCATTCTCTAACAAAAGGGCAAATTTTGTATGCAATATAATCTGAGTTCTTCACTTTAGAAAAGCTTGGATATCAATTTGAATTCAAACTTTACTCAAATTTTTGTCAAACCTTGGGAAGAATGTTGGAGAAAAATGTTGTATATCTATGTGTTGGTGTTGGTTGATTTTTTTGTATATCTACTTGAGAATCAAGAATTTCTCAAAGATTGGAAAAAGTTGGTAAAATATTGGGAATAAATGTGAAAGTTTGTGAGTGAGTGGGTGTGGGTATGTTTGTTACTCTTTCACGCCAAAATGAACTAACGGATTTCAACGAAATGTGATATAAAGGTAGATTATAACCTGGATTAACATAACGCATAATTTTAAGAGAGTTGCCACCTTTTTCAAAAGATAAAATCAATCAATATGTTTAAAAAATATTACAACAATATAAACGTCAAACAAAAAGGGTTCCAAAACCACTTATTTCAAAAATAGTTTAAATTTTAAAATCGGTTAATTAACAGGTTAAACAAAATACTGAAACCATGTGTGCGTCAAACGAAATCGGTTCAAGGACGATTTTTTACGAAAATATTGTATAAGTAAGTTGCCATCTGTTCAAAACCGTAAAATCAGTTTGATTAATAAATTAAACGAAATATTTCAATACGGTTATGAAACGACATAAATTTAAAAAAAAACTAATTCAAAAATACTTTTAAAGGGCGCTGCCACCTGTTTTCAAATTCAAAATTAATTTAATTAACAAAGAAAAAAATATATATTAATGTCCAAAGAGAGTTTTGAAAAAAGCAGTATTCAAAAATATTTTTAACGAGGATTCCCACCAGCTTAGGAATTTGAAATCAATTTGGTTGACAAGCTAAATTAAATGATACCAATGTCATAAATTTGAAAAATTGTGAGTATGTTTGTCGCTCTTGTTGGATAAACTAGGCGTGGAGATAGCGCATGACCTCGGTTATCATATAAAATATTTTTGGAGAGGCTTACCACCTGCTTGAAAAGTTCAATTCTCTTACAAATTATATGTTCAATGAAATTTTACAGCACGGATGCCAAACGAAGGAGATTTACAAAAGTTTTAGTAAGAAACCAATTCTAAGAGAATCGCTACCTATTTAAAATGATAAATTTAATGGCCTGTAGCTACTTGCAGTCAAAATAAAGTTGACTATATAGTCAAAAGCAACTAATTGACATTTAACTTTCAATTGGATACCTGAATTATGTTTAAGAAATGTTTATTTTTTAAATATTTTGAAAAGGGTTGCCACTTGCTTAAAAGTCAGATCCAATTTTTCCACAAGTTGAATAAAGTATAACAATATGGATTTTGATCAAAAAAGCCTTTAGCGAGCTTTGTTTCGGAAATATTTTTAAAGAGGGTTGCCAGAGGGCTTTATTATATGTATAGAAAAATCCAAAACTCACTCTTTGATTGATTAAATATAATGCTCTTCATCAAATTACAACTCGCCACGTCGATTTATGCAAAAGAAAAAATTATAAGTTACAACTTTTTACATTCAGTGACGATGTGAGTTAAACATTTCAGGTGACAATATGTATGTACGTTATTTACGTACACCTACACTACAATAAATGTATGTATGTACACAGATAACATAACCATGCAAGTGCATAAATTCACATTAAAAAGCCAAACAACCCGTTAAACCCCATAATTTATACGACGTCACTTGTGCACTCTCGTTAATTTGCAAAATTTTAATCCGCTTTCTCGTCGGTTATACTGCAAAACGGTATATGTCTATTAGCACCCTTGATACTTAGATGGTATCTTACTTGCACGGGAATGCATCTGCAATTCGTTACACCCTAGGAAACGAATGACAAAATAGTCTACCTTTGTCTGGTGAACATGAACGATTGCCAAAAGCGATCAGATACAAATAACAGATCAATTAAGCACCATTAAGTAATAAGTGACATAGAACGTTTTGCAGTTTCTCCGACGATATATGTATATTAAGCACAATAAGTGTTGAGTTGGCGTGAATCATTATTAGCACATTGTTTCGTGGCAATTTTCGGGTAAATTTGCTTATCTTATACACTTATGTACATTAGATCGGTTCCCAATCAAAAGAAAACAAATAGTAAATAACCCACATTCTCTCGGTTTGAAGGCGTTGGCCATCACTTAAAATACTTTTTAATTTTATATTAGCATTTAGACAACAAGAAAATGCGAAAACTGAATTTACTCTTCGAAGAAGGTGATTTTAATCGAGAAATTATTGCAACGATAACTTGTACTGAAAAATGTATTGTTCCCTCTGGGCGTATTTGCCATTTTTTTACTTATGTAAAATAAAAATCGATTTTTTTTTATTTCGATCTGGCATCTCTAGACTTAAAGCGAGCATCAGTACGCAGTTGTCGTCGAAAAAATTATATCTCAATTATGCGTTGAAAAATGGCCCAAGGATAATGATGAAAAAATAGAAATAGTTCCATATAGATAATTAACAGCCATTCTAATGTACATATGTACATACATACATACATATGTCCATAATCGACCACAAAGTACGTTCATACATAAATAATTATTTATATTTCCATATAAGTATGTATTTAAGTACATAAATACTCGCATACTTCTATTAAATATATACATAATCGATTGCAATTGAGATTCATGGCCGCAAATGCGGAAAGCAGATAATTAGTGGTAATTATAAGTGCAATGCAAATACGTGAGTATTCAGTTACGACAACGGTACTTTATTGTACATAATTAAGAAAATGATGAAATTCATTATTTTTTATAATAGGGTGCTGCTGTAGAGAATACGTATTTATAAATTATATCTAGATGGTATTTGTTATGCATTCTATTAATATTGATTACATATTTTATATAGCACTAGATTTATATTAATTTCCCTTACCCATTACTGAATGGTGCATGTTTACCTGCTGGAGTTCACGTTCTTTTGAGTGAAATAAAATTATTGGCCTTCGTTTGTTTCCTAAGGGAATAAATATTCTGATTATTGAAGGGAATAAATATGAAAAGGTATTGGTAGATGGCATGGCATATAAGTGATCTTAGACAGAAAGAAATATATATATTCATATGATAACACCATTTTTGTAATCCAAACAGTAAATAAGGCGACTCATATCTTAAGTAATGAATATACAATTATAAATAACCATTGAGTAGTTGGCAAGTGAATTTGCAAAGATAAGCTAAACTTCGGAGGAAAAGAAAATGATATAACATCAGTTATAGAGGGACGTCGAAATATTTCAATTAATTAATTACAATATAATCTATATATATAATACGCGTAGGGACTTTTTGTTCAGGATAAAATAGCTGTACCGTTCGCCCGCTTTTTTGAATAATTAAATGTCAAATTAAAGCGCTTGGCATGTAGATGTGCCAACTGGTTTTAGTTTTTCGAAAAGAGATAAAAAATTTAATTTAAATTATTTAATAGTCAATGCCATGAAATCGGCACTGTTCGTTCGATTTTCCAAAATTACGCGTCAAACTAAAAGCCTTGGACTGTAGATGTACAATAGGTTTTACGTTTTTGAGAAGGGTTGCCAATTTTTTTTAAATTAAAATCAAATTATTTAAAAAAATAAATCACATAAATCAATTATTACAAGATGGGTATCAATTGAAATGGTTTTGAAAAGCTTTGCTTCTTAGCTGAAGCATAGGCGGGTTGTCACCTGTTTAAAAAATCCTATTAAGTAATAGAAATATGTATCACCATATGGGTGCCAAACGAAAGGGGTTTCAGAAAGTAGTTTGAAAAAATATTGTCAGGAGGGTTGCCACGTGCTAGAAATGTCGAATTTAGTTTACTCATACACAAGTTACACGAAATATCAAAATATAGGTGTCAAACATATCAAAATATAGTGTTGAGAAATCTTTAGTTTGAACTCTAAGAATATTCCTAAGGTGTTAGAAGAGGGTTGCCACCTGTTTAAAAAGTTATATTCAAAATATTTTATAGGTTAAATTATGTATTAAAATATGGGTATCAAACGAAGGTGGTTCGCAATTATTTTTATTTCTGAACTGTATTTAGCGGCGTTGTTTGAAAATTAAAATTCCACTTAATTCATCAATTAATTAAAATATGTATTGCAGTGTCCGGCGAAGGGGAGTTAACAATGATTAAACTTGAAAGTACTTTTGAAGAGGGTTGCCACTTGTTTGCAATGTCTCTAACTCAATTAACTAATTCAAAAAGTATATGAAATATAAAGACACCGCAGTGAAACGAAAGAATGCTAAGAAATCTTTAGTTAAAACATTTCGAATGTTTCCATAGAGTTGCCACGAGTGTAAAATGTTAAATTCAAATTATTCATTAAGTTAGATGTTTTATTAAAAGATGGATATAAATTTAAATGGGTTTGAAAGGGACTTAGTCCTGACCTTTATTTAGGAGAGTTGCCATTTGTTCGAAAAATTAAATTTGAATTAGTTCATAAGTTTATTGAAATCACAATGTCAGACGAAAATGATTTAAGATTTTAGTTTGAGAATACTTTGAAAAGGAATTTCAAAAATTATAGGCCTTAGTCTGTAGAGGCATGATAAAGTTTAATTTTTTTAATTAAGAACTCTTTTCATTGGTATAGGGTGACTGGAAATTCGATCAAAATAAAAATATGCACTATGCGAGACCGCTCTTCGCTCAGAAACGGCTGCACGGTTTTGATAAAATATGGCACTCGAATCTCTTAGAACTCTAAATAACATTTGGGATATTTTTTAAATTTTTGAAATTCAATGCAAGTATGCTAAAGCCTGCCGAGGGCCGACAGCCATAAGAAAAAACTCTTTCGTTTTGTAGTTTTTATGTTGTTCGGAAACTGAACTGAAATCCAAGCCCTATGGAATGGTAGCGCGCGCTGTTTACCACTACACATCACTACGGCCGCCAATATATTAAAAAGTTTAATAACGCCTTGTTAGCCACAAATGTATCAGAAACTCTGAATATACAAGAAATCAAAGAACATACTGAACAAAGTTTGGAGTTTCTTGGAAATGATTCTGGCTTGAGCCTTTTCTAGGATCGAGCATTTGAATGTATTTATCGGAAGCTTTGGGAAACTTCGGAAAGTTATAAGATCAATGGCATGAGTCGTTCCATCTGATTTAAGAAGTCTAAAAGATGCCATTACTCAATTTTTCATCATTGAATATTTAAGAAATTAAATTTATATTGTAATTTAGGGTGTACCACAATATCCCCAAAATCAAAATCCCCAAATTAAAGTCGCAAAATCAAAATCCGTAACAGATCATCAAAGCCCAACAATCGAAGATCCCCATAATCGAAATCCCCAAACCCAAAATCACCATTTTCTGAGGATTTTATATTCGATATTATTTCGCAAATTAAAATTCAAAACAAATTGTATGATGAATTCACAATTATTTTGTAGGGATATGAAAATTAAAGATAAAGATATATATAATACATCGCAATAACTTATGAATATATGTATGTACATATGTTGCATGAATTTACATAAACACCAACTACACTGTTCAAGATATTTACATAAACCATAAACGGGAAATTAGAATATTTCCTTATCAAAATAGTTTAAAGCAAAAGATGAAAGGAAAAGATGGGGATAATATATTTGCGGATTTTGTTTTCGGGGATCTCGTGGCTCTCCCGTAATTTAATGTACTTCATTTCCTGTTTTAATTAAACAATTAACTTCGCAAAATGAAATTTTTCGTAATGAACATCGTATTTAAAAAAAAAACGTCCAGGCGAGCAGCTAATATTTGATGATTGTGAATCTGAAAGTGATGCTTAAAAAAATGGTCCAAATGATTTTTGTTTTCGGGCGTTGCTTGTGTAATTTGAAGACTTGAGATTTTCCCTACTGTGTTATGAAACGGTGTTCACCAATAAATAGGTTTTTGCTCCACCAGGCTCCTATTATGATTAATAAAGCAGCTCCTTATAACAAGTAAACCTTTAGTTACATCAAAATTACCTTAAATAAATTTTAAATTGAAATATTTCTCACAAACTCCGCGCTACACAATTGAGACTTTAATTGAATAGGAAAGGCATTAGAACAATTAATTAAAAGGAATGCAGCTGCGCGGCCATCAACCTCAGGCATGCTGCTAAATTGCATCTCAAGCAGAGCAAAAAGCACGCTAGAAACGATAACGCTTTCAAAATAATTGCTGCTGTGCGTCCAACGAATTAGTTCCAGCTACAAGTACCAACTAAAATTCCAAAGAGTTCACACCACCCTCACTCACCCCACAATAAAAGTCAACTGCAAATTGCCTTAATAAGACACGGCTAATAAAAGGAGCACTACGGCAAAATAGTTGGCCAACGCCAGGCCTGATTGCAAGAGTGCAAACGCATTGTGCAAGAGAAAGTGAGGGAAAGTGAACATTGCAGCGTTGCAGGATGTTAAAGGAAGCATATGAATGAGTCAACATTTGCTGACCCACTTTTTGGTCAGGAAGTGGTGAAAGCAAATGAAAAATAATGCTTGATAAACACGTGCGCTTAAAAGGAAAACCAAAAAAAAGATAGAAGGAAGACTACAAAATGTGTATAGCTATTAAATAAAGGACAAGTGAAAGCCCTACGCACGAAGGGCGTAGAACGAAATGTGAGAGCGCGTCGGGTAGAGGCAAGCGCAAATGAGTTTGGATGCTGTTGGCGGCGGCAGACGGTAATGGTCGGTAATAGCGGGCGCCGCAAGAACAAATAGCAATACTTAAGGACATAAAAGAAAAACTAACAAAAACCTAAGCTGGAGGGCACTTCGAGGTAGCACACAATTCTTATACGTACATACGTATATATATATATATAAACATTTACTTACGCGTATATGCCAGGGTGTGCAAGCAGTAATTAAGGATTCACAACACGTCAGTGAGCGTTTTGTTGCTACTTTTGGTGTTTTCTTTTTCCACACTTCCGCGAACAAAGTTTTCTTAGCCTTTCCACTTTATATTGCTTTATGAGCTATAATTTCTCTTGCTTTAGCACGCTCACTTACAATATACATATGTATGTATGTATGTAGCAGCTATCCTTAGCTTCACTTATTTTTTTGTTGTAATGCAAGGAGTGAGAAGGAAATTGTGGTGTACTTTAGTCCTTAATAAAAGTGTTAACTTTAGTCGCTAATAAAGATTCTTAGGGTAATTTTTTTTAATTTATGTTCATCATTATGTTTATCTACTATAAAGATAAAATACAACTATTTAAGTAATGACATATGTACTTCCAAAAGGCGTTAACTTTAAGTGGTTTAATAGTGAATAGGAACGATAAATGGCCCCAAGTAATAACAGACGAAATCCTGCGAAACCTCAGAGTGCCTTTTAAGGTTAAATATGAAAAAGCGATAGATATTGTACACTCGCCTGTAGCATTCAAAATAGTGCGCGGAAGCTGGAAGAAATACTTCACTACGTACGCGATTTTTTAACGCAAACATATATTTATCTATAGGGGCGTATTTTTGGATGTGAAAAATCTATCGGTGAGGTCCTCTTCTTTAACCATGTAAGCCCACCATTTGGCATTCAATATTTATGCTTGATGCGCCTGTCAAAGTTTTCGAACGCAATATAGGTGATCGGTTAGATCAGTGGCTCCCAACCTTTTCTAATTGGCAACCGACTTTTCCTTATCGTAATACCTCCACCGTCCATCGGTTCATGGCGGAGTAAAAAAATTTTAAATTTGTATCGCATCCTTACGTATGAATATATTTTACCATCAAATATTGCAAATATGTAAACAATAGACTAGCCCTTAAAAATCAATTTCAAACCGCCGCACAGCGCAGCCGAAATCGAAAGTGCGGCCAAAATGAAAAAAAAATCAAAGTTTCTAGTTTTCATCACTGAGTAGGCTAAAGGGATTCCCTACGTAGCGAGAACCGTTCACAGTAACGGCGTGCACCCCTAGTCCCCTCTTTTATTTTATGTAATATTTTTTATACCCGAGCGCACTTGTGCACAAGGGTATTATAACTTTGTTCACATAACGGTTGTTTGTAACAGGCAAAACGAATCGAGATAGATATAGAAAATGTATACATAAATGATCAGAATGAAAAGAGAAATCGATTAAGCGGTGACTGTCTGTCCGTCCGTCCGTCCGTCCGTCCGTCCGTCCGTCCGTCCGTCCGTCTGTGCACACGATAACTCGAGTAAAAATTGAGATATCTTAACGAAACTTGGTACGTGAACTTCTTTTGGGCGTAGGACGGATGGTATTGAAAATGGGCGAAATCGGACAATAACCACGCCTACCTCCCATATAACGGTAATTTTCAGAAAAACGAAAACTGCGATATTTTAGTAACTACTGAAGATAATTCACTCAAAATTGATATTTGCAATGAGTTTTAGACGAAAAATAAGAATATTACAAAATTTTGGCAAATGGGCGTAGCCACGCCCACTTATGGTTACATGTGTATATCTTGGTAACCGCTGCACCAATTTCTTCCAAACTTGGCACAGTTGTTGGCCTTAGTACAGCATACTAAATGGCTGAAAATTTTAAAAATCGGACAATATCCCCGCCTACCTCCCATATAACGGTAATTTTCCGAAAAACGAAAACTGCGATATTTTAGTAACTACTGAAGATAATTCACTCAATATTGATATTTGAAATGAGTTTTAGACGAGAAATAAGAATATTACAAAATTTTGGCAAATGGGCGTAGCCACGCCCACTTATGGTTACATGTGTATATCTTGGTATCCGCTACACCAATTTCTTCCAAGCTTGGCACAGTTGTTGGTCCTGGTACAGCATACCAAATGGCCGAAAATTTCTAAAATCGGACAATAACCACGCCCACATCCCATATAACGGTAGTTTCGAGAAATACCAAATCTTCGATAAATCAGTAAATATTGAAGCTAATTTATTCAAAATTGATGGTTGCAACAATGCTTTACCAAGAAATACGTTTATGACAAAATTTTGGAAAACGGGCGTAGTACCGCCCATCTGTGATCACATATATGTATCTCGCTAACCGTTCTAGCAATTTGTACCAAGCCCGGTATGGTTATTGTGCTTGCCACATAAAAGCAAACCGTAGAAAATTGTTGAAATCGGACTAAAATTGAGGCCGCTTTTCATATAACGGTAAATTTCAGAAATGTTTGAAATTTCAATATTTCGAAAATTAAGGACGCTAATTTACTTAAAATGTATACACCCCGGCTTATCATGTAGCGGTAGCTTTCGGAAAGGAGGAAAACATATATTTAATACTTGCGCCGGGTATTTAATGTTCGGCTCCGCCCGAACTTAGACTTTCTTACTTGTTTTTGTTTCTTTTTTAACCAAATTTGAGTTCTCAAATGAAACAGTAAAAACACGCTGTCGGATGCTGCCTTTAAACTTATCGGAGGTTACTTAAGAAAGTATTAGCTTCTGAATAAAATAAAGTTCAGCTGTCAAATGTGCCACAGAAATTTTAATGTATTTTTTTAACACGCTTATATTAACTTCACTCGTATGTGAATATTTCGAGTTTTTTAAGTAAGTCGATTTCACAGAAAGATCTCGAGTTTGCACATATTTCGTATGGAAGGAAATGGCCGGCACTGTCACCAAAAATGAAATTGTCAAAAATCAACGGTAAGTCCTAGCTGCTTCAAACTTGGACCTTGTGGCATTAAAATTTAGTGGGCTATAAAACTGCATACTCAAAATTTTTCTAAGGGATCTAATTAAAAAGCTCGAAATATACCACATGTCATACTGGATCCGCCATTTTGAATTTTGCAATTCTGACAGCGGATTCGTAATTAGCGACCCCCTGGTAGGAAATTTGGAATCATTTATTTAAATCTTCGGATTTTGGCCGCACTTTTGGATTTTGGCCGCACTGTGCGCCTGGCATGCTCATCTGAGAAAACTTTTAACCACGGTAACGTTGCACTTTATGTATTTTACCGCTTGCAAGTATCTCGATAAAAATTCTTACAGCCATTGCTATTGCATTGTTGATAGATCTGTAAAGAAAACAATGACTTTCAAGCGCTGCATTGAGAATTTCATGTGGTTCACCTAAGCCTTAAGTATAATATAGTAAACGTTAAATGATTTTATATCAGAAGTAAGTCTATTTAGAATGATATCTTTCGAGTTATCGCATGTTTCTGCAATATTATAAAGAACTTATTTACAGAGAGTGAAGTTTTATTAAAAGAACTATGGCATAAAAGCACACCCGAAATTAGTCGTCAGATTCTATAGCATTCGAAAGTTCATCAAACAGCATTGTTTTATTCAAATAACCGTCTGCTATTGCTTAGCCTATCTACACTCGATGAGAGAATAAAAACACCGTAGTAAATAGTAAATAAATCCATTCGTGCGAATGTTATCACAGTTCAAGCCACGATGAAGGTAATGATTTTGATACTGTTTATTGCAAGCAATTCGCTTTCAGCGTCTGGCACGTGGCAACCATATGCCAACTAGCCTAAACTTTCCCCCCACAACCTACACTTTTAATAAGTCTCTAGACACCGAAATACCTTCTTTATCATTATGAATAAATAACTAGTCCAGAACCGCTCGCCGCTGGATATTTTATTGACAGAGAAGTTGGTGAATCACTCAACGATCGCTAAATCAACTTAAATGTAGACTGAAGATAGTGAGTTTTTGACTACTTACTACGAATTTAATTCATTTGTTTTTTTTTTCTGGTAGATTAATGAGTTAAATAAGTTGAGCAAGCGCTTAGTTTCCCCACAATATGTCCGAAAGAAACACTCTTGAAAGTTTAATATTTTTTGGCCTAATAAATAAAATTTGAATTTAATTTAAACAAACCCTTGTCATCCATTACGGCTAATACATACATATATCACACACCCACTTCAAAGATGATACAACTGAAAATTACCCGTTATGGGCAAGGGAGAATTTACCTTATATTTTTCCAACAACTTACAAACAAAATTTTCATGCAGCTCTTGCTGAAAGGTAAATAAATGGTCGGTGAACATTTTTAGTACATTATTTGAAAAAT
This sequence comes from Rhagoletis pomonella, assembly GCF_013731165.1. Lineage (NCBI taxonomy): Eukaryota > Metazoa > Arthropoda > Insecta > Diptera > Tephritidae > Rhagoletis > Rhagoletis pomonella. The sequence continues at coordinate 2,786,077 of NW_023458565.1, read as the reverse complement.
TTTGAAATTAGTCCACTTTAAAGTGGGTCTCCTATGTCTTATATCTCAAATTTGGTTCCGGCCGCCAAATCCTACGTTGCATCCCTTCCCATATGTCACGAGTAAATATTTATAAAGGACACCATGACGTATGATTAACCATGCAAATTATACCATACAATCCAAGAAGAACTAGATGTCGCTGTCGGACAAATATTCAATATGAGATTATAGTTCGATAAGAGCTGGGTATGTAAATCTGCTGGCAACTTTGTTACCATATACATATGTACTTCCCAGACTACTTCTCATAAGGTAGATTTCAAAGAGCCATGAGGCTACTAATCTTATCATTTCAACTCGTCAGCGTTAGGCATTTGCCATGCCAATTATTCTATTATTATAATTCTATTTATTTCATTATTGAATTAGTTTTAAATTTAAATATTGTTACTTCCTACTTGAATTAAAATGTTGAGTGTCTGGCGCTGATTGATGGGCGAACAGAAGAAGGTCTGAGGTATATACATACATACACACACGGATCTCTATATTCTCTACAGATCCGTATGTACTATTTAAATTTAAAGAAAAAATAAAATAAATTGTTTAAAGTTTAGTTATTGGGGTAATTTATGTCGCTCTCAATAAATTTTTGCAATAGTCTTATCAACTCGAACCAGAATGGGACTTTTTGACCCACTGTTGAAAAAAATGGCTTATAGATGGTTAAAACTTCCATTAAAATATGAAGCGCCAAATTTTTCTAAGGAGAACCGAATGTAATGAAAAATAATACTAATGTTTACCATAAAGAGGGAACTTTAACCCTGTGTAGAAAATATAGCGATGCGAGGGAGCAAAACCTTTCTGGGGTTTGACCACCACTAAGGAATGCTAACGTAATTTTCACACAGCCACCTAGTACTTGTATACGTATGTGGGACCCCAGAATAAAATAACTTACGAATGTAAATATTAGCAAAAAAGTGTTTGTTTAAAATATTAAAAAAATACATAGAAAAATCAACTTGTCTTTGATTTATCTTCAATAATTGAGGAGTTAGATGCAAAGAGGCCGCTTCTATTAAAACTGCTTTCTGAGATATTGGAGCTAAAGTTTTTGATGTGTTATAAGTTTCTTGTTGTTGTAGTAGGTGTATAAAAAAGTAGTATTTTTGTAGTATAGAAAAGAATTGTATACTGCGAAAAAAAATCGTTAGATTACCAGTATTCGACCCTAATTTAACTGTAATAAACGCTGTCGTCAAAAAATATGTTACCTATGTTTTTTCTAAGTTATGCTTTTTTGGAAAAAATAAAGGAGATCATACTCTTGTCCAGTGGCCCAAATTATGCTAAAAAAAACGAATTTAAAAATGTAATTTTCATTTCGTAAAATTATGTTTTTATACAAGTAATATTTAGTTCCTTCAAACGATGTATTCAATGTACATACATCATGAAAATTTTGTACAAAATTCCTTAGGCGCCGAACGCCGCCGCCGCCGCCGCCGCCGCCGCGCCGATATTTTCGTAACTCGGCGGCGGCGCGTGAGGAATGACAAAAAACGGCGGCGGCGGCGGCGTGGCTCGGCGGCGGCGTGGCTCGGCGGCGTATACCTCTAATTCATACATACATATCGAGCCCTAACCGCCAAAATAACGTAAGCGACATTTTTTCAAAATTTTCTTTTTGATGCAGAAATATTTCTGGGGCATCTGGATGCATTTCTGCATCAAAAATAAAATTTTGAACAAAATGTCGCTTACGTTATTTTGGCGGTTAGGGCTCTATATATTAATAAATCAAAGTATTTGATACAAAGTTTGTTAATTTCCCAAAGCTTTTAATGTGTTTTCTTAGAATCAACAGCAAAAAAAATAAAGTTCATAAACAACAACATAAATAGCAAGATCTTTCAACACTATTTTATAATGCATTTCAATTCAATAGGATGAAAGATTTTTTTAAGATGCTACGAATGCATTTTTGCTGTTTTTGTAATTTGTTCTTTTGCTGTTGATTCTAAGAAACTACATTTCAAGCTTTGTGAAATTAACAAACTTTGTATCAAAACCTTTGCTTTATTAATATATGTACATATGTATATACAAGTTTCAAGTGCAAATATTAAATAGTATTCAGGCGTACGAACTGATTGTGGCCTGGGTAGTGGGTACATGGGATTTTTCCAAAGTTCTGGGGATTGTGCTATAATTAAATTATGCAGAACTTATAGACAATGTTATTGCTGTCAGTCAAGTCTTGACATGTTTATGCAACTATCTAGTGACATACTGTTTAGTCCGATTTAGGTGTTGGGCTGATATCTGTAGATGCCAAACGCAGCAAAATCTCAAAGAGCAATAATTTTCTTTATGTTGAAATAAGGTGTGAAAATGTCAGAAATGATTCAGCGGCTTACTGCAACAGGCACTCGTTAAAAAACCTCCTGGAAAGTTGCATGAGCGTCCGTTTTTGCAACAGGATAATGCAAGACACCACATAGTGTTCGATTTCAAAGTTTAAATGACGTAAAACGGTACTTAAATTATAGAAAATGAAAAAGAGGCTCGTATTTTTTTTATTTTGAAATAGGTTACTATTTAACTAAAATATTAATTTTTTTAAGCAAAATTCTTGTGCACTCTGCTTTATAAAATCACCTTGTGTAACTATTTTTTCCATATCGAAGCAATAACCCAACAAATGGGCATGTATTTTTTTACGCATTTCTAAAAATGTTATCATCATGTTTGGTCAAAACAACTTTTATCAATTTCAAGCAATAAGATTTGATTAACCCTCGACTGGAAAAGTAAAGTTCTTAACGCAAGTGGCTTAAAATGTTACTACAGAACTAGGAGCTGGAATGCCTCGTAAATAACCAACAAAGAGGCCAAAATTGGAATTATTTTATTTAAGTATCTTCTATAGATAGTAAAAGTCGTTTTATATATTTATTTTTGTTTTGTATCTTAACATTTAAAGAGGTCTATACGCCCAGAGGCGCATTATAATATTGCATAATACTTAATATACGAAACCACGTACAAGTACCGGATCATGTACCGGATTTAGAGGAACACATTGTAGGTGGTACAGAAACAATTTTCCAACATTTTTATACAATCATACATCTTTATTTATTTATGTAAGCATATGCACACTGCTGTTAAGGGCTAAATTTCGAAAATTAATGACCGTCGGGAACTTTATTTATTTGAAAACGGGACTCATTATACTTTTATGATTTGGTATTTTTCATAAATTCTCTACTTACGTTTTTGGCAACTCATTCCCGCTGACATTGTCGCCATTATAAATAAACATACTAATATTGATCGTTATATGTACATATATTAAAATTTTTTCTCTCACACTCTTCTCATTCATTTCATTATGTTTCATCATTGTCATTTTTGTATGCTTTTTGCTTATATATACATAATCGAGCCCAAAATATTAATGACATTGAGCGGGCGTGACGGAAAGCATTGAATTCAGATTGAATGAAAAAAATATAAAAGAAATGGCCAACCAAGAAGGAATACATAAGCAGTGTTTGTTATTTATATATATGTATGGATGTTAAACGCTTCTCAGAATAATAAAAACCAGTTAGTTGCTGACGGTGCCAAGAGCGGATTATGAGGCTCATTAAGTGGGCGTCATATCGAATAATTATATCATCTCATAAAAGCATGGGGCTCCAGAAAATTGTTTATTTCTTATACCCAATGAATTTAAATATTAAATATATATTACAGTTAACGATTAATGCTCTGTTTGTTTGATTGCGCCTTATGGGCGTACACTTTCGAGAAAGTCTGCTCCCTTCACGTCCCTTATATAATAAATTCATCATCTTTCGTATTAATATTCTGTATAAACCAATCTTTTGCGTGTCTCACCTTCGATAACTAATGTGGAATAGATTAGTATTCGATTCGAGAACTAGGCCTTTCTCCAGCAAAACGGAACCTTCGGTATCCAATGTATTTTCTCTTCATTATTAATTCGAAATCCAGCCCATTATCGAATTGAAATTTTAATTAGATTTCACTGGATTTCACTTTCTCTCTTGTTACTATGGTTTTCAGTTTTTGGAAAACTTAGGTTGGTAATGAGTTTTCTCTCAGTTCGATATGCATATTGGATATCAAAGATCATTTTCGAACGTACATCAAAAAATGGATAGGGTATGTTTTTTCATTACTACTTGAAAATAGCTCAGACAATTTGATTTACTTTCATCGTATTTCGGTGGCTGTCAGTACACGAATGCAGTGGTACCTAGTGAGCGTAATTGTTGCAAACATATTTACCTAACTTTCACTCAAATATTCTTTATATAATAACCAAGTCCAACAGTCACAAAGTTATTTTTCTTTCCATTACCAATATACATATCTTGCAAATATATGCGAAATCGGATGGACGCCAGCGTCACCTTCCGGATAAATGTTTGCAAAAGCATTTCTTTTCTCACTGCCAAAAATTAATTCGAATATCAACTAAATTGGCTGGAAATTTTTTTACAAATGTAGTTTTCTTCACGTTATCAATACGTATAGTGTATTTGAAATAAGAACGAAATTAGATTATAAATTCGATATTTAGTAATAACTCGACGCCAAGGCGAGTAATTTTTCCATGCAAACCTGTTCATTATAACTAGAAATATAACAAACAAGAATGAGTTTGCGGAGGATTTTCCTTGGTCTCATTATAGGAACTCCCTAGGTGGCGCTGTAGTCGAGCTATTTATAAAATAAGAAATACTTTTGCAAAAACTATACCCTAGGTGACGCTAGATCCAAGATATTTAGCAAATTTGTATTTATTGACCGATTTAGTTGTAATTTAGTAAGTATTTTATCCTTATGACCAAAACTCTTTTGTAGGACAAACAGACAAAAACATTCCTATTTATATATATTTATCTTAATATAGAAAGGTCCTAACTCACTTTTGTTCAAAATCCAGTTTGGTTTTGAAAGTCGGTAGATTGCTAACGGATCTCCTCTTAAAACAATTAGTTCCAGTTTTCAATAAAATACAGCGTTAAAAAGAAATTTGTGTGTAGAGAACTTGAATTTTTTTATTAAATTTGTCAACCACTCTGTAGGTTAGGTTAGGTTAGGAAGACGTACTTCCACTCGGAGGCAGATTTGCCCATTGCCGGTTATTTGCTAGTTGGGTATAAAAATCTAAACAAAATGAGCGAAAGCCCAGCAATTTTCAGAACCAAACAAAGTGGCGAAAAAATATGGATTAGTGAGACAAATTTGCAGATTATTGATAAGTTTAATAGACCGACAAGTGTCTTAAATATGTGGCATTTAATGAAGCCATAGACACCTTTTTATCCGTCTGTTGTAAGAAATCTGAAAATCTCTTACAGCGTTATTTTTACGTTTTTGTAATTTAAGGCTTCACTTAAGTACCGTTTAGGGTACAGTTGGTTGTAGTATTTCATTGTTAAATGCCTTCGCCGAAGCAGCAGCCATGTCAGCAGTTAATAGAGCGTGTAGCACTTTTGCCAGCAATTTTCTGCATTTATTCTCATGCCACCGCACCGACACTTGCCTGCCGATGTCCTGCTGAAGTATTTTCTTGCTCGTCGCTGCTTTCACAAAAGAGAAACAAAAAAACAGCGAAAATTGCTTGAGACAACGACAAATTGTTGTTGGTTTGGTGAGAAAACTGGGTTAGCATGCTGTCAACATAAGTAAAATAGGCAACAACACACAAATCACCTCAATACAACACAGTTGCAATGACAATACAACAACAACTACATACAAAGGATAGCAACAAAAAGTGGCAAAAGACAAGCAGTAAAAGTGCATACAGCTAAATCACCATTGATGTATGGTAGATACCCTGCAGCAATAAGGCGGCCAATTTTCCGTAAGGGACCAGTACTTCTCTGGTTAAAATTTGACTGGTCAGAATTGGGCATTTTCTTGCATCGAAAATGTCAGCTTTCGGCCAGTCCCCAATGAATCGGTCTAGAGATAGACGAAAAGTACAGTTTGGCAGTAACAGAGTGGTGTTGTCTTGCGATTCGATAAAAATAATAATTTAAAGAACACCACTCTGTAAATGCCCCAATCACTTGGTCTGGCCTTGATTCAGAGTGAACAATTGAACTCACATTAACATGCGGGGCTGCAGCTCAGGGCACAGAGATGCTTGCCACTATTTGTTAGCTTTTAAGAGGTTCCGGATTCAAATGCCGTCAGAGGCAAAATGGGTTATAAAATGATAAATAATTTTTATTTTGTGTTTCCGAAATATGAAAAGGCATCTGTGAAGTGCAGATTGCAATCGTATTCTAACGAAAAAAATCTCAAAAGTTGGAGTAGTCCACAACTATCTTACGGTCATTGTTAAGTGAACCGGTCCATTTCCAATGACACGCTAATGCTAAAAATGGCAATTGAAACTATTGGCAGAAGAATTACACAGGCCGACAAAATTTAACCAACATTCAGACCCAGAAACCAGACTATATATTTCCGAAGGTTTATGATGCGCTGAATCCAAATCTGGCCTCAGATATTTTCGAAGGATTTTGATGCGATGAATCCGAATCTGGCATCAAATTGCTCTATCAGCTCTGGATTTCGAGATATCCTAACCTAAAAGTGCAAAAAACACCGTTTTTGCCCATATTTGAGGTTATGTAGCCTTGCAGATGTTTTCTTTCACCAAAATAATAGGCTGGCATCTTTAAGTACAAGTCTTCTTCGTTCAAATGGTAGCCTGCTTGCGGTATGGTAGGGGTGGTTTCTAGGGGTTAGGGATGTGTGTGACTCGGTACCCGTGGGTTAGATAGTGTAGGGGTTTGGCGAGTTAGCACATTTATGGTGTAAGACAAAATTTTAATAAAAATAAGATTCAATTCGAGAAAATTAGTAATCAACTATATCATGTATATGTTATCTCAATCGGTTTTCAGGTGTAGGAAAATTTAGAAACATGAAAATTTCAAAATGCGATATCTCTGCGAAAAAAAATGATATTTGAGCAAACAAAACGCCATTTGAAAGAAGAAGACTTGTACTTAAAGATGCCAGCCTATTATTTTGGTGAAAGAAAACATCTGCAAGGCTACCTAACCTCAAATATGGGCAAAAACGGTGTTTTTTGCACTTTTAGGTTAGGGTATCTCGAAAACCAGAGCTGATAGAGCAATTTGAGGCCAGATTCGGATTCATCGCATCAAAATCCTTCGAATATATATAGTCCGGTTTCTGGGTCTGAGATGCTGTTGGCCTGTGTTATGAGCGACTAGTGCTGGGGCTAACCTAGGGTACATACATATCCATGTGTGTGCTATGCATGGATGTATAAGTATAGCACAAATTGACAACGCGATATGCCGTCAACCAGGCGAACGGAAGCTGCGCGAAATGCCAGACAACTGAAAAGCTTAAATTACCAGTGTGCGATTGTTGTTGTTTATGCTATGTTAAATATGGCGCGATTTGTGTATGTGTGTATGTATATTAGGGTGACTCAAAGAAAGTAACGTTTGAATTTTAAAGCTTCCACCTTTTATGATTGTTCTGTATCGAAAAAATATACCCCTGTTTTTTTTTATAAAAAAAATATCTAGAAGCCGCTCAATGCGCTCAAAGTTGTAAAACATTTTTTTCATAGAAATGGTATAGAATCCTTAAAAATCTATATTTTTGAACCAGTAAACTCTTTTACTCCTCAGGTGTTTTCAAAGAATAATACCCAATTGTTTATTTAACAATATTATTAATACTTTTACTATTTTGTATGGGTCGCTCAAAACCCCCAAAAACTGCACCGGCTGACTCATACAAAATCGTTAATATTAAACGAGTTTAAATAAACATTTTGATGATATTTTTGGAAGTCTCCTGAAGAGAAACAGAATTTTGTGATTGAAAAATGTAGATCTTCAAGGGCTCTGCACCATTTCTTTGCCAAGAAGCCACTAAATTAAAAAAAAAAATACTAAGAAATTTAGTGAGTAATGTCAATAATGCATAATTTGAAATAATGTTGGTTTGACTGTTTTTTTTTCAAATATATAAGAAAACAACTTTTGAAATATAACCAAACACAGGGTGCCTTTACGGTATTCCGAAATTCCCACTTTTTTATGAACATTTCAAAAATGGACATTTTTAATACGTATGTAAAACTATTTTTTTATTACTTTATTTAATAACAGTTTCTTAACTTTCGAAAGAGAAAATAAAAACCTGCTCGTTTTTTGCACTTTTTGAAGTTATGCATTTTTTGCTAACGCATAAAATTTTTTTTTCATTTCTTGTCAGTGCCATGAAGTCTGCACGATCCGTGAAATTTTAAAAAACGAGGCGTCAGATTGCTTGACCTGTAGATGTAAAATAGAGTCTAACAGCCAGTTTCACCAAACTCATTTAAGTGAAAATTAACTTTAATTAGATTTTTTACTTAATTCTCACTTAAATTAATTTCAGTTTCAATAAGCTTTTTATTTAAGTGAGTAAAAAGTGGTTGTAAAACAGACTTGGCCAGCGAAGGCTTTCATTTGTACTGAGAGCTTTTGAAAGCTTTGGCACGCTGCAGCAGATACACATAGGTCACTTAAATCAAAATTAAAAACAAATTAAAATTGATTAGTAAAACCAAAAATTCGAAAAATTAAGTAATTTTCACTTAAATGAATCTAGTGAAACGCAGCCTAGGACTTGCCACCTGTTAAAAAATTAAATTCAAATTATTTAATAAGTTAAATGAATTCTAAAAAGATGGGTATCAATCGAAATGGTTATAATAAGGGTTTATTCTCTAACTACATGGAGTAGGGTTGCCACCTGTTTAAATATCTAATTCCATTTGAATTAGGGGAATTAGATAATTGAAATAGAGGTTTAAGAAGGTTTCAGCTTATAAATATTTTGATGGAAGCTGCCACCTATTTGTAAAGCCAAATCCATTTGAGTTTAAATAATATTTGTATCAACTGTAAATACATACATTGCTAATTAGTGTTTTGTTTGGATTACATTCCGTTTATACTGCTGGATTTTTTTTTATTATAAATTGAATTTGATTTTTTAAACAGGTGCCAACCCATCTACGTGTAGTTTAAAGCAAAGTGTTTCTAAAACCATTTCGATTGATGCTCTTTTCGTGATATCTAATTCATTTCACTTATTAAATAATTGGAACTAAATTTCTTAAGTATGATAGTTGTCAAAAAATTGCATTTTTCAATTCAGCGTCCTCAAGTTCTCTAAGGAAAAAATTTTCACTTCAATCCGCCTATAATTCAATTTTTGCCCACATTTTATATGGAAGGGAAGCACTGTGCGACGTCTTAATATGTTTTGATTCCAAACAAGGGTATATTTTTCGGTATAGAACAATCCTGCAAGTGGCGCAGCCAGAGGGGGGAATTGGAGGGATAGATTCCCTTTGATTTGCTTGTTACTAGATCTAAAAGCTTAAATTTGTAGAAGATTTTTTCTAATCATAAAATAGAAAAGAAAACAGGATAAAAAAGAGTCCTATAAAAATATGTCTATACGCAGAGCCCTATAAACCTATTTTGTAATATATGTTCTTTACTAAGAGCATTATAAAACCCTTATAAGAGTACAGTCTACGAGTAGAGTCTAACAAACCCTTTATAAAACCAATTGCTCTTCATACATAGACAAGAAATATATAACGACAAGAATACAGTGGTGGAAAAATAAATAGGGACACTACATTTTACCAAATTTTTCCTATTTTTCTTTTGTTTATTTAATATTTATTATTTTTTATAATCTAACAAAAGCCATATAAATTTATATTTCCAACTTTGTGTAAAAATTATTAAAACTGCAAAATTGCTTCTAAATTTTCCGCTTTTTAATCAGATTTTAAAGAATTTTTTGGAGTATGCAGTCTTAAAGCTCATTAAATTTTAGTACAATAAAGTGCAAGTTTTAAGTTCCTGGAAAATCGCGTTGATTTTTGAAAATGTTTATTCTCTATGCATTACGCACTTCTTTCCATACAAAATCAAATTGTCGCATATACTTTTCATAGAAGAAAATACGTTAAAAACATTGCCAAAAGGCAACGCGATTTTTTAGCAACTTAAAACTTACACTAAAATATAATGGGTTATAACCTGCATACTCAAAAAATTCTAAAAAATGTGATGAAAAAGTTGAAAATTAAGTGGCAAGTTTGCAGATTTTTTATAATTTTTGCACAAAGTTTATAATATGAATTTATATTTTTTTTGTTAGATAATATATATCTATACTTTTATAAAAAAAAATAATAAATATTAAATGAACAAAAGACAAATAGGAAAAATTTGTTAAAATGTCTTGTCCTTATTTATTTATCCACCACTGTATATATGAAAAAGCACACGCAGGCGACGCCTCTAGCCATCGAGGATCTCACCTTTAAGCTATCGCTGAAGTTTGTTTTCAACCTCCTCCTTCGCGAAATCCTGACTACGCCACAGAATCCTAGGGTGTAAGAGCATTAAGCATCCGCCTCTACTTTTATCACATGCATTTTTGGACCACCCTAACGTACATACGTTTATACACATGTAGTATATATGTATGTAAGGAGACACTTGTGTGTGTGTGTGTGTCTCTGCTTTCTTCATTTGCAAGTTATTTATTCATTTTTATTACTTTCCTCTCGCCTTTGCGGCATTTTGCATTATCGATCGCTTTATAAATTAGCATGTGGAAATTCAATGAGAAAATTGCAAAAGAATTCATAATAAATAATTGGAAAAGTTGCAAATTTGTTAAGCCAAAGAACATATTGCAATTCAAAAGCAAATGATTAAGATTAAGCTGTTCCCCAGCATATACTTTCTGCACTTGTGCACAAGGGTATATTAAATTTGTTAGGATAACGGTTGCTTGTAACTGCCTAAAGGAATCGAGATAGATACAGAGATAAAAATGTGTATGTACGGATATGAGCAAATCTCGCGAGTTGTTACATTTTTCGACAAAAGCGTGTCACTCATGCTCATATACCCGTGATAGCGGGTTATTTTAAAGTAATTAAATATTGGCGTGGAAGATTTTTACACAGTATTCCTTATATATATATTACTTTCTTACATATATATTACTTTCTTAATAGATGCAGTTATATTAAAATTAAATGTTAGCTTCTTTAATCATTCATAGTCATCTTTTACTCAATGTAATTATTATTGTTTTTTTTTTTTAAGTAAAACTTCTTTAGCGGTTGTTGGTTGGTTGGGAGTAAATAGTAAATTCAACGGAAATTGCACAACGTAATTGAATACCGATAAAAGTATAGATGAAGATAGAGGAAGAAAGATTAAAATAAAGGTAATTATAATTACTTTTGCTTTAATCTTTCTATAATTATATAGAAAATGATATAGATAGAGACACAGAGACCCAACCTGGGAACTATTTTGGGATTTTAGAGATTTTCGGGACTTATCAATATAATAATCGATATTTTTATCGGTTTTGTTATCGATATTTTTATCGACTTTGTTATCGAAATTTTATCGATTTTGCTATTGATATCTTCGGAACTTATCGATATAATAATCGATAATTTTATCGATTTTGTACTGGATATTTTTAACGATTTTGTTATCTATATTTTTTATCGATATTGTTATTAGTTTTGTTATCGATAGTTTTATCTAATTTATTTTCGATATTTTTATCGATTTTGTTATCGATATTGTTATCGATTTTGTTTTCGATTATTTATCGATTTTGCTACCGATTTTGTTATTGATTTTGTTATCGACTTTATTATCGACTATTTATCGATTTTGTTATCTGTTTTGTTATCGTTTTTTTTATCGATTGATCTGTTTTGTTATCGATTGTTTACCGATTTTGTTATCGATTTTTTAATTGATTTTTTTGGTTTCCATATATTTACTGTGGCGAATGAAAAATTTTCGGCTGAATTTTTTTTCGGGCGAAACTCAGGACAAGGCTGAATATTTTTTTCATAAAACGATGTGGGGAGTTGTAATTCGATATCGATTCGTAAATATATGAATTTATGTAAATTTATTGAAGCCCGATGCGTTAAAAATTTTCAAATTTCCTACTGCGTTGCTCATGCGGAGCAGACACAGTTTAACTTTTGCCGACCGCTGGAAGTTCTTTGGCAATAACAACTGATTTTAAAAACTTCCACTGCGCTATTGTATTTTGGACATAAGAAAGTCGACACCTAGGAGATGTGCAGCCGTACTAGCTAAAGAAGGTTACCATACAAAGTACCAAGTGTATTTTGTATATTTTTATCAAAACAAAATTTTTCTATACTAAAAAGTGCCTGAATTCTATTTAATTTTTTTTCAAAATTTTTGGAATTTTATTTTTACTATTTTTTCGAGCTTGTAAGAATTTTTTGCCTTCAATTGTGTTACTATTCTTCTTAAAATTCGCCTTTTTATTTTTTTGTATTATTTTTAATGAATTGTTTCCGTTCGCTATCGTCACTTTTCATTTTTGAATTCTCGTTTTGAACTTTTTCCTAATGTTCTTAAATATTTAAATGTATACGTTTTTTTTTTTAGTGCAAAATTAGTACAATGCTTGTTTCTGTTTGTAGTATAAACTAAATTTTTAAAAAAAAAGTAAATATAAAATAAATAAAGAGAAATTCATAGTCATAACTTAAGAAAAATGATTTCGCCACCTTTGTATGAATATACAGACTCTCAAACTGTCTCACTGCTTCTACACAAATTTAACAAAACTGTTGGCTGTAAGGAGTTCTGACATGCGCCCAAATTTATGCCACCGAACCGAATTAAGTTATTGTCCTTACTGGGAATTTATAAAGGGTTCATAAATTAGGATGAAACATAGGGGGATCAATGTTGACCAACAAAAACCCCAATACTATACCGATGCAAATTTTCTAAACATGCAAAAATAGGAATCCAACAATTTACATACATATATCTACGCATATACATAATTCTATGGCTTTTTCAATTCACTCACCTTATAATTTTCACCACAACTAAACTTCAATTTAGTAAAAAATAAAACACTTGCTCGGGCCGGCCCGAGCCACTCGGGCACCCCTTCGCAACTATATCGCGACGAAAACTAAAATAAACACTGCTCGCGCATATGTATATTTATTTAATTTGCTAATTAAAGTTCTTAGTTTTCCTAATTTTACAGAAAACTAACACTTTGCATTACAGTAAACGCAAGCTTAAACATTTTCAGAAATTTTAACACACACTCGACGGAAGCAATCGCGGCACTGTTGAAATGGCGTCGGAAATTCAGTGATGCGCAGAGTTGTATTTACACAGAGAAATATGTAGCTAATAACGTGTTCACAGTGTTGGCGTAGATTGACTAGGTTAAATATTAGGATTTGCCAAGCGGTAGTATATTTTAAGAAAATTTCGATGGAGCGACAAGTATTGCTTGTAAAAAACAGGACTTTAAAATGATAAAAGCTCACTTTAAAAAAACTTGTACGATAGTTTGGGAAATCAATAAAAATGTTTAGAGTTTAATATTTAATGATGAATACAGCATTTAGTGAAGAGATACTCCAATACGATGGCAATATGTTAGTTATGTGTTATAAAAGCTCTCATTGGTAAATTAAAAATACACTGGCCCGTAGTCATAGTCGTAGGTTAAAACTCATTATTGTTAAAAAAAAAGTTTTAAGTTGTGTCAATTATAGCCATCTTAGAAACAGCTTTTTGTTAAGATGAGAGAGAACACAGCTATCCGTATGAAGTCAAAAACTTTACTTGGCAATATAAAGAAATATGAGTACTTCAGTTAGTTCACTCTGTGTCCGCTGCAAGATAAATAAATAAATAGATAACTCATTTGTACATTAAAAATCATGAAAACATTTTTCTTTATACCAATCACTACCAACAATTTGTACAAGCTTTTCAATAAAAGTTGACTGTATTGTGCCTACCAATCGTGTGACAGGAAAAAAATGTTTGCTAATTTTTTTTTTTTTTTGTATCTACCAATAGCCCAATTCGATTCGACCCGAATTTTGTTCGAATTTGTTGAATATTTTATTAATTTAAAATACATGTTTTATATACAAATAAAATTTATCCGAAGAGGAATTCGTATAAGGTTATAGCAGGTGTACCAAAAAAATTCACTAACAAGTTTTATGCACAATGCTCGTAACAATTACAACATATACATAATTTTGACATTAACAACCACCGGTACGAAAATCCAGCTGCTCTGATAACACCATCTTTTATGAATTCGCCATGATTTATCCTATATTTGTAAAAACTGTCTGGTATTGTTTCTTTTAAAAAATCGGTTTTAAAAAAGCTTCTATATATTTTTGTATGTAAAATCTACCGCTATTAATTTTTCCAAAGTCCGTCCTATGAAACGCAAAATGGGTAACCATAAAAATACTACGGCATTTCGATGTTTTTGGTGTGCTGCTGGGTCTCTGGATATTTAAAGTGGAGAGAGTGGTTGACCCGGCAGTGCACGTGTCATTTGTGTTCGTAAAAACTATAGTACACATATGTATAATATTATAACTGATCTTCCAAATCCACACTTCAATTATGTCCAGCAGGGTTTCCTTGTTCCTCTTTTCAACTGGAACAGGGAAACATCTGTTCAACTTCCTCTCCACAGCACAAAATATCCATTGGCCTTCCGTTCTGTGGCCTCAAATAATACTTGCGCCGGCCAAAATTTGCTTTCGTCAATCTCTATTATTGTGCCGGACCCTCCCTTTTTGGCATTACCATACCGTCGAAAATCAAAATCTGACTAGTTGACGGCTGCAAGCCGGAAAACCTCCAATTCCCTTATTTTATTTTCAGTATCTAGCAAATGGTTAAGCGCCAATTTCTTGCTATAAATTTAAAGCTATATTTTACTTTACTTAAGGTTCATATCAAATATTCTGTGGTAATTAATTAAAATTGTTTATTGAAATATTTTTCAATATGTGGCTTTCCTCGTTTAGACATTTCAGTTTTAAATCTATTTAAGTCCTCTTTCATTTGATACCAAACTCAGTTTATTTGGATAAGCGGGTTTTATTATTCTGAAAGGACTTTTATTTCGGAATAATATTCGCAAAAACCCTGATTTTTACCATATAAATACAGAATTTATTAACATTACCCCACGTCTCCATTTTCTATTAAATGTGTTTTAACATCTGTCCAATTTCTGTTTTAAACTTGTCCCGTTTTATCATGTGGGCAACTTGCTGTCTTAACATATTACTTTCAAAATAGCATCAAACCAATCAGATCGATCTGTACCCAATACTGAATAAATTGAAAACCGAGTTGTCAAACTACGAAATGACAGCTGATGTTAAGACAGCGATGGTAAGAAACTCGGCAAAACAGATATGGATTAACAGTGGAAATTTGCTGTGTACTCCCGACATTTCTGTCTTAACACAGCTTTTTTAACAGAATCTGTAGAAGGTGGAGACGAGGGGTTAGGCGCAAACATTTTATCAAAATTGTATTAACCCGGCATCTGACAGGTGGGGTGAAATAAACCCCGGCCTCGTAATTTTCTTAGTACCTGTTCTAAAGACTGGTTTTAACTATGTCATATTTTGACACAAAAAATAGGCAACATATTTTGACACAACTTTATCTCATTTATCTGTACCTTTACCGGTGATATTATGGGCCCAAAAACTGACATATAGCCGATTTAGCAGCGCATATACATGACTAAAGACCTATCCTGACCGAAATCAATCGATAAACTGCTTTTTAATCCCATTTGAAAATGTGTTTTCACTTATTTGACGACAAATGGCACTGAATTTGACACAGTGAAAAACAGCCTTAACTTCAGTTGTAGTTGTAAGCGATTTCTAAGCGGCTTTAATAAATAGCGCGACATATTTTTATTGCTAACCATTTAAAAAAGCTTAATTTAAAAAAAAAAAATAGTAAAGACATTTTAGTGAAGAACGGTACACTTAAGAATAAAAGGTTTTATATTAATGGGATTTATGACACCCCACCTGTCGAAACTTGTTGCGAAAATTCACCTGTCAGATGGCGGGTTAAAATATGCTAGAATTTAACCTAGTCAATCTGCACCAACACTGTGAACACCTTATTAGCTACATATTTCTCTGTGTAAATACATCTCTGCGCTTCACTAAATTTCCGTCGCCATTTCAACAGTGCCGCGATTGCTTCCGTCGGGTGTGTGTTAAAATTTCTGAAAGTTCTAAAATTTGCGTTCAGTATTGTGAAAAGTGTATAGTTTTCTTTAAAATTGAGAGAACTAAATGCTTTAATTAACAAATTAGGTAGATATTCGTGCGAGCAGCGTTTTTGGTTAGTTTTCGCAGCGATATACATAGTTTCGATTCGGTGCGCGAGTGGCTCGGGCCGGCCCAATCAAAAGCGTTTATTTTTTTTAACCAGATTTATGTGTAATTGTTAACTATATTGCTATAAGTAGGCACAAGTTAAAAGGTGAGTGAATTCAAAAAAGCCAAAGAATTATATGTATACATTTAAATCATTTTATTATGGCTGCAAACAAAGCCTAGTTGCTGTCTTTTTTTATTTTTGCTTATTAGAAACTTTGCATCAGTAGAGTTCAGTGATGGAAAAGTAGGCACAATAGTGCCATTTTTGGCACTTTCATTCAAAGAGGCACTTTTGGCACAATTCGTCCTGCTATGGCACTATCATAAAATGCAGAAATTTAAAATGAAAGGCCACTGCATAACAAAAAATCGCATACCACATTATAGATTAAAAAAATACAAAAAGTGAAAATTAAAAGCACTAAAAAATTAAATTAAGGGCCGTGAGAAATATTTACAAACCGCTGAATTCTATTGTGAATACGCAGTACGAAAAGTAAGTTTACGCAACAGCAAGCTTTTAATTCAGAATTTTTAGAAAGATTCTAAGTTTGCAGTTTTATAGTGCATTAAATAAAAGTGCAAGTTTTTGCAATATCCCGATAATTTTTGATAATTTTTTTTCTGACGGTGTCATACATTTTCATCTATTAAACAATTTCCTAACACACTTTATATGGAAAACATACATGAAATTGAAAACTGGCAATCTCCTGAATTCAAAGTTTGTTGTTGGGAAAACCGGATGCATTTTTATAATTTTTGTTCAAAGTTTGAAATGACGATTTTTGTATATATATTGTGTTCATTAAATTATGGATTAGACTTTTATATAAAATCATTCGAAAAATAATCAATTAACAGAATTGGCGAAATTAGTCAAAGTGTCTCACTGCCATTATTTCGGATATAGGTCCATATGTTCCGTCCGTAATTGAAATTCTGTGTAATTTTAATACGAATTTATGTATATGTCTAAGGAATCCTTCATAAAAGTTATTTACTGTAATAATTTAGCTAACTAATAATTATTATATTACCTCAGTGTAATTAAAAATATTATTTCTAAAATTATATTCTTCTTTAAACGCCTTAAACAAATTTAATTTTGTGGCACTTTCATTTTGTTTTCGGCACTATTTTTGAAGACCATTTGGCACATTTTGAAATTATGAAATTCCATCCCTGATAGTTTGTTATTGGTCCCACTATATTTGATCCTAATTTACCTCACTTAACACAAAAAATTATTTTGGTTCGGTGGCATGAGTTTAGGCGCATGTCGGAATTGCAGTGTTTGTTAAACTAGTGAAATTATAGACAAACTGTGATCAGTTTGAGAGTTTTTATGTATGTACATAGAGTGGTGGCCACATATTTAATTAGGAGAAAATTTCTTTTGAAGTTACGAGCATTTATTTATTTTTCTCAATTTTTATTTTCCTTTTTTACAACAATGTAAAAAGGAAAATTACAGTAAGAACAGTGACAATAATAAACATAAATAATTCATAAAAATGTTAAAAGAAAATTCGAAAAAAAAACAGTAATAGATAATATTGAAGAAAAAAAAGACAATCCAAACGGTGAAGAAAAAATTGCCATTATTTCGTGTTTTAAGTGAATTTTCGGGACTCGTTTCGTTTCGCTTTTAGAGATTTGCGAGCTTGTGTGAGTTTCCTAAACCTTTCTTTATTTTTTAGTAACTATTCGGAATTTTTCATTTTTTACTCTTTGAAAATTTTTGGAAACTTTGGTACTTTTTTGGACTTTTTCGGTCGATTTACGCTTCATTCGTACTTTAATTTTTTCGGGATTCTTCGTATTTTACTTTTGGAAGATTTTTTGAGTTTTCAAAATGTTTACGGCATTATCCGGGTGCGTTTGAGATTTTTTCGCGTTTTATTTAAATTTATTTTTTGAGATACATTTTTTATTTAATCTTGTGCATTTTGTTATAAAATGCAACTCTATACTGGCCTTTAGTTTTCGTAGGCAGTCTAACCAGGTTCTCATAGCTTCTACATTCTACTAGTCCTACTAGAGATGTGCGACTTTAAACCAATTGAAAAGTAAAAATAAACACGAACTTGCTCTTATCTAAATTCGGTATGTATTAAAGAACAATTTATTTTAAAACATAAAATTTGCACTAAAATATTTTGTTTAGTCCAGTCATTAATTAAAGTACTCGTTGCTGTTAGCCGTTTGCTGGTTTTTATGTGTTAAGTAAAAACTCAATTTAATTATTTTCATGGTAAAGTTTTATTTTCTTTGTTCATTTAAACCAAATAAATAACTAAATTAAATAGTATGACATACATACATATACATATGTATCTCCACTTGATTTTAATTCAAGATGTGCATACTAGGGTAGTCCAAAAAGAGGAAAGTCGACATTTTAAAGCTCTCACCCCCTAGGATTATTCCATATCGAAAAACTGTGATCTTATTTTTTTATTTTGAAATCCAAAGATATTTAGAGGTCGCTCAAAGTGCTCAAAGTTTGGCTTGTACATATTTTACATAAAAAATTTGGTATTTTTATTGGATATCTTCTGCAGAGAAACAGAGTTTTCCGATCGTAAAATATTGATTTTTAAGAATTCTATACTATTTCTAAGAAAAGTGGTTTTTTCCCATATAAAGAACATGGAAAACTTTGAGCGCTTTGAGCGACCTCTAAATATCTTTTGATTTCAAAATAAAAAAAATATGGGTACATTTTTTTCGGTATAGAAAAATCGTAGGGGTGATAGCATCAAAATTCCAAATTTACATTTTCACACGCATTTTTGGACCACCCTAGTGCATACACATGTAAGCTCATAAGTAGATATTTATGCATGAACATATAAGTTTAATTTTGAGAAACTTTCCATGCCCATTAATGTTTGCTGTAGGCTATAAAAACGTGTATGTGTGTATGTATATGCATATGTATATTTGTGTACAGTAGATATGTATGCAATATGCCATATTTATGTAGAAAGAAGAAGAAGCAGAACTCGAGATTGTAGGGTCAGCAAAATTAATAAAAATGTAAATGTAAAGTTCATTTGCATGATGTGGAGGATAGTATTTTGTACGATAAGCCCAACACTAGCAGCAAAGCGTTTTAACTAATATGAACAACTTCAACTTATTTACATGTGCAGCTTCAATTTGTCCTTTGGGCTTTTCATTATAATAGCTTTTCACTTAGCACTTACATAGGTACATATGTGTTTATGTACATTCAATAGTTCTTCGCATTTTGCAACTGCACTTCAGAAGTACATCCGACCCAAAAACGTGCCATCTTAGTCTGACAAAGGCCGGAGAGCTGCAGAGAACAGGCTCTGTATGCTCATCCTCCAAGCAACATGTATACAGTGAGTCGTCGATGTTACCATGGATAGTAAAGAGGCTCACATCTAACTCCTTTTATGACTGACCTTTTTGGAAAATTCTTGATTGTTTTGTAGATGTCAGTATTGTACCAATGGTTCTAGTGAGCCGTATTTATGAGATACTTGACGTAACTGTAAGTTTCCGGTTTGGCTGATCCTACAATCGGGTCTAATTTGATGCTCCAAATAATGCCCGTTTGCCAATTCATAAGCAAGTTCGTTAGTTTGAATGCGAAAGTGTCACTGTTCCATTTTGCAACAGAATTCAGCCTCAACTTCTTGAACAATTCTTGAAGGGGTATAAAAGGTCTTAAAGGCCTTAAGTGCAGTTTGGCTGTCACGGCACCTCCTTTCGTAAAGTCTCCTACTTTTTTTAATGCAGTAATTTCGAATTGTCATTATACCCGAAACGGGAAGCATTCATATGCAGCTCTACTTACAATATTGTAGTTATCGTTAAAGAAAGCTTTCTTCTTGATATGTTAGCAGGCTTTTTGGTCGTTTTTTTGCTAGTGCAAATAAAAAAGAAAGTTTTCATTGCTTCCTTGTGGGACCTTCTTTTCAGCCAAAAGAGACTAGTGGTATAAAATTCAAATTCTAAGGATATTTCTCTGCCCAGTTCTAAACAACTCACTCTGCCCGGAATCCGATCTTCGTGCCACAATACAAAAGAATGCTGCCAACAATAAACAGCCCACCGCTGGTCTAAAGCCATGTATATCCAAAGCACCATAGCCGGTCTAAGAAACCAAGTCCTACTAAAGGTTCTCCGCAACTATTTAAAACCTATAGCGATCGATTTATCTTTAGCTAAAATTAATAGCTTCTGATTTCGTTTTCCGTTTAAACAAGCCTATGGCTGGGTTTCTAAGGTTTAAAGCAATTTCCTGCAAATTATACCATTAATCAATGTAATTCAGGATTATCTGTGTATTTAAACATACCAGCTAAGAGCGCAAGCGTGGATGTGAGCGAAGTCTTGCATTTCCGTTATGAGTGAATCAACTACCAAAAAGAATAGGACAAACTAGAGGACACCCACCTGCTTGTATACTCTCCCACCTTTGGTATGGCACAAAGGCTATATCCTCCCCCTCTCGGCTAGCCGTAGAATACATAGAATCAAAATTAGTGTTGTCAAAAGTGCCTAAGAATCAGCAAAGAGTCCCATTATACACAGCCTTGCTTTCAACCCCACTTCAGAGTTTGTAGCAGGGTCGTGGGAGCTGATTCATAGAGTACACTCTGGGTGAGTACTTAGGGGGTTGTCCACCAAAACCTTTGATGTAATGTACTCTTCTACCGTGCGCTCGAGCCTCTTCAGCATGAATAATGTTAAACTTATTGGCCTGAAGCTGTCCGATTTGAGGATAAGGACTTCCATAACTTTTCTCCAAAGACTGGGAATATGGCCAAATGGCAAACAGAGCCTAAAACCTCTTATAGGAGTCCTTATAAGCCCTCTTGCCCATACTTAAGCATCTTCGGATTAACACTATTTGGGTGTGGTGACTTAAAGTCTTCAAAGGAGGGTAGGGAAACCCTAAATTACAATTCCCTTTGCTCTCACCTTCCATATCGGAGTTTACAAACTTACATAGACCGTAAAAGCATAAACAGACGGCAGCGTTGATCCGGATCAACTCGAAAATTAACTGCAGTTGATCCGAATTAAGTCCGAGTTAATCCGGATCAACGTTGCCGTCTGTTTAAGCTTTAAGATATCTACTGTTTTTCAAATTTAAGTACTTTTTAGCAAAAACAAACCAGCGAAACATTTTAAAATGACTATCACATTTAGGTTCCCCTAAAGCTATTTATTACTTACAAATTAAATTTAACCATATTATCAAGATTTTGGCATGCGTCACGAGCAACCTGCGTAGCCACATTTTCCGTATTAGCATTTGCCAACAGCGTGTTTGTCCAGTTTTCAAAGGAGTCAAAGTCAGTCAAGTAACCAAACATTTGCATATAGCCACAAGCCACAACGTTGCAATGCTAATGACATTCGCTTGGTGGTCTTCAATGTCGTCGGTAAGCAACCGCATTAACTGTAAACAATGATTGTGCTTCAACAACCTCCAAGGTCAACTGTCAGCTTACACCAGAGAAGTGTAAATCAGGCGGGGTCAGAGACTGATTTGTCTGTGGTTTCAATTGCCGGTGGCGCACGCAAAGAAAAAAACCTAATTATCTGCACAAAGAAGCTGCCAACACAATGGCAGACGTGGATACCAACCTACATACATAACACAGACACCTTGCGAGAGCCATACAAATAAATCAGACTAAAGGGAGCTCGTTTTTGGTTTGGTTTTTTTCTTTTTGTTTTGCTGAAAAGGTGTCTGCGTTTAATGAAATTACGAACAGAAAACATCAAAAAAAAGTTTGAAAAAGAGAAAATGAAATATAAAATGTAAAAGTCTTCTTTTAACTTTTACTTATCGCAGCAGAGAGGCTAATTTACCAGCAGAACTGGCCACTCACGAAGTCAGCCATTAAATCATTTTTAACCTTTCGCTGTTCACTCACCACCCAACTAAGCTGTGTAACAGTAAACAAAGGATTCATCTGTGAGGCGGCAGCATTCATTTCATTTCAGTTCACTTCATTAAGCCCATCAATGATGGGGAGTAGCGGTACTGTCGGTCATAGTATTTGGTGAACTCTTTCGGTGGCTACCTGTATGCTGGAAATAATGAACTTCCAAGCACACGTCGCAAGATTGCTAGTGTTAAACATATGGTGAAAAATATTCGGACGCTTTTTCAGTAAAAAAAATAATAATTTACAGTATTCACACATTTATTTAACCCAAACATAAATAAGTTTAATACACACGCAAATAAATCCAACTCAAAGCAAATCCATTTAAACTAAACGCAAATGAAATTAAAGAAAACACAAATCAGTTTGACCCAAAGGCAAACTAAATAACCCTAAATGTAAATCAAATTAAATCCAATGCATTTTTCCATGAAATTAGAGGTTGAAGCTGGGGTTTGGAATTTTTGAAATTATGCGCTAAAAATGTACCCAGAGCTTTTATTTATCTTTCAGCAAAAGCTAGCGAAATTTTTTTTTTATAATTTATTGAAAAAGCCCAAGATAAAGTCTTCATTTCCCATATGATTAGCATGTGCTTGGAAATAGTTTTTTGCATATTCTGACGAACGTGTAATTTTTTTTTAATGTTGTCACCTTTGAAGATCGTGTGCGATATGGTCAAAAATGATAAATTGCTATAAAAATACAATAAAACTATTTATTGCAAAGTTTTTGCAAAAAACTAAAATACAAAAAATATTATAGTTTTCACCAAAAAGCACGAAAAATTTTCTAATAGGTCAGCAATTTTTGATTCTCTATCATAAATATAAACAAATTTCAAATGGTGCTGTGATAAAACCTAAACCGGAATTTCTTGTTGACATAAAGAAACCGAAATTAATTTTTAATAAATTTAATGGGAAGGAAATTTCGAATTGCAAATATTTTTTTGCTAAACTATTGAAGTTAAGTTCTGATGTAAATTTAGAAGAATCAAACTTTTTTTTATGTCTAATATACTTTAGAATTAAGTATTTGAATAAAAAAATAAATGCTCAGAGACATTGGGATAGTAAAAGCAAGAAAATTGTCAAAACGGTTTTATAAATGAGTGTATTTCATTTACTGCAGTGGGCGGCAGGCCATAGCTCACTGAGCGTTCTCTGAGCACATGTGTGTGTCACACGTATGCGAAGAGCGGCAGCTAAGCAGTGCATTTAACGCACACAGTGTCACTTATTGAATCGTTTGAATGTTTTAGAATGCCGACCATGATTTAGTGTATAATTTTGTGTAAGTATGTATTTCCACATTTACATTCAAATGAAAATGCAATAACTGAAATGAAGCTGATTCTAATGAAATTTTCAGTATTTTCATATTTATAAAAACTTTCATTTCAAAGATATTGAGTTTTATCAAATATGGCGAATGCATAACAAACGGTTAATTTCTTTGTTTACATTTTTTGACATTACTGTCACTTCTACCTTGTTGAATATGCCTTGCGTTTTACTAACTGTAATTGCATTTACACACATACGTACGAGTGACGATGTCCACGTTTAGATAAATCGCTTGAAGCCCTTCAGCTTTAAGTGATTCCAACAAACTTATAACACTATTCCGATCCTCCACGAAAGTGGGGACATTCCTCTTAAAAATTTTCTGAATTTTCACTAAGCATTAAATGGCAAAAATTGTAATGCCAAAGTTGGGCATTAAAAATATTTGTGTCATTACGTAAAAAAAAATGATCATTATAAATTTTTTGTCATTTCAATGACTAGTGGAAATTCGGCATAAGTCTGTAGAAAAAACCATTTGTAAATCTTTGGCCTTTCCTTCGGCTTCTGACATACTTAATTTCGTCGTTCGTTAGTAATAAAACAAAATAATAATAAAGTTCCTTAGACCTGGGTGTTTTTACAACCAAATTGCTTTTAAGGTTTAAGTGTCGCTATATTGAGTTTAAACGTGGTGTATTTTTTTGCTGCCCTAGATCCGGGCCTATTGGCACTTATGGTGAATCCGCCCCTGGCGTTTGGGTTAAAATGATTCGGGTTAAATAAATCTGCGAATGCTGTGAATCGATTTTTTAGTTGCCTGCCAATATTTTAACTTTCAAAATTAGCTAATTTGGCTTACTCATATTAGATATTGAACACACTTCCACAATAAACATAATAAATTTTATTCTTAAGTGTTGAAAGACAATTCACCTTCAAAATATTGAGATATACTACCTCTGAGTTTTTGTTTCAATGATTAAAAAACTCCAAAACAAGCTACTTCACATATTTCCGATTATTATTTTTTGTACTTTAAATTGTTATCAGAAAGTAAAGAAAACAACGAAGTACATATATTAAATTTCTCGCATTTCAGTGATCAATATACATACCTTCCAAAATTTTATTCCACTAATCTTAATATATTTGCTTTTATGTCCGCTTTGAAATGGGTTTAGTGCAAATGTGACAGAATGGGACTGAAATGACGTGGATTTTAAACTTACAAGCATTATTTTTGCAAGTAAGAACCACTTGTGTAAATTTTATTTTATATTTGCTGCTAGCGATTGTTTTCTATTGTGCTTACTTACATGGCGAGCATATTGCAAAGATTTTCAATAGAATTCATAAACCTCACCCGATTCGGTCGCAAAAAGTGAAGTTTGTTTGTTAGTTTAGATACTGATTCTTGTACACATACATATGCATTTTATATACTTTCTTTGACAAAGGATTACCTTTTTTTGTTATTTTTTGTACAACATACATACATAGTTGAACATACAAATTTGCTTGCTTTAAGCATACTAAGCCTTTAAGTGGAAACGGAGGTTTCACACAACGATTGAGGAGAAGTGATGGCGCAAGGCCGTAGATCCCGAAATATTTTCAAGGACGGCTCTAAAATGGCAACGGTAGTGGGTGCCGGGATTTCCTGAAATTTCCACTCAAATTCGCAAAAAACGATGGCATCCTTTGCGGTGTCTACTTTAACGCGTAAAAACGAGCTCCAATTAGCAACGCTAAGGACCTACCTACCGGTCTATTTGCGGCTCAACGCCGGCCAAATTAACTTAACCTAACCTACAGCCGTTTGAGAAAAAATTTAAGTCTTAAAAGGCAGTTCCAAAATACATATAACACAGAGCAGGATTTCGTATGTATGATCATTAGGGTGGTCCAAAAATGCATGCGACAAAGTAAAGTCGGAATTTTTAGGCTCTCACCCCCTAAGGTTGTTCTATACCGAAAAAATATAACCCTATTTTTTTATTTTGAAGTCAAAAAATTTTTAGGGGTCGCCCAATGCCCCCAAATTTTTCCATGTGTTTTATATGGGGAAAAAACCACTTTTCGTAGAAATAATATAGAATCCTTAAAAATCAATATTTTTCTATCGCAAAACTCTGTTTATCTGCGGGGGATTCCCAATTATAACACCCAATTCTTTGCTTTACCCTTTTTACGTCGCAACTATAATTTATAGGACCGCCAAAAACCTCGAAAAATGCAATGGATGACCAATAAAAAAAACTTTAGTATTAAAAAATGTTTAAATAAACAATTAGGTATTACTACTGAAAGTCTCCTGAAGAGAACCAGTGTTTAGTGTTTTTGGACCACCCTAATGATCACACATATGTATTTGCCCCCGGCTTCTTCATTACATTCTTCTTCATTACATGAAGCTTCATTTCAATAGCTTAACTTGATTTGGTGCTTATACCATTAAATTAACTGTTTATACACTGTGTTAAGCTGCACATTCTGCAAAGTGGATTTACAAGCTGTTTATAACTTTGGTATTTGAAATCCTATGAATACGCTAAGTGATGGCACGTGATTGCGCAAACAACAAATGTAAAGAACTAGCGCCTTTCATTGTTATTTCACACGCTCCGCTTACCGGTTAAACGGCAGCCCGCTTGCCGGCGCAAATTGTATGTTAAGCATTTGCAGCTTACATAAAACTCGGCGTCAGGTTACTTTTTTTTTGTGCCGCTCATTGCGTGGCCTCGGCCTTAGACATATTAGGGCAATTCATCTAAACGCGTGAATGTCTCTTAACAATGTAAACCTCGTAAACTTATTTAATTTTGTATCGAAAATCGGTTTATTTACGAGGTTTACGCGGTTGAAAGGCATTTACGCGTTTCCATGAATACCCATATTATTCCTCTTCAGAGAGTATAAGCTTTGAGACCTCTTTCGATCCCACTTAGGCCAAATTTGCCTAGATGTCACTAAAGATAAACACCTCTTTACCTTTTGAGTCAGTACGAAGTTCGTTTAATAACATAATTACTATTGAGATATTTGACCACTTAAGCTTACATTTTTTTTACCCTATTTTTATTGTCATCTGTATTTGTTACATTTAAACAATTGTATTAGTTATCACAAGGTACTACTTTAATAGCATGGATTATCTCTTCAACCGGGTGAAAACGTTTTGGCAGGATGTCATTTCTTTTATAAATGGGTTAGGGCGGTCCAGTCTTAGAATATAAGAGACAGCATGTTTTTTGATTTCTTCTGCAAGAGTTAGGACTTTAAGATTACGATGAGGTTACTCGTTTGTGACATAAAAAAAGTAAGTGCGCCTGGGCCCCACTGAAGAAGTGAAACTTACGTTACATATCTATTTTGTCTCATAACCCATATATGTACACACATATGTACATACACACATACCTTCCTTTCTCTTCATTTTTATCTTTACACTCTATCGATAACAAAATCGTTAGTAACATCGAACAAAATATCGATAATAGAACCATTGGTAATAATATTAATAGCAAAATTGGTTAGAAAGTCGATAAGAATGTCGATAACAAAATGGATAGCAAAATCGATAAATAATTGATAACCAAATCGATAACAAAAATCGATTAGAAAATCGATTAGAAAATCGATAAAAATATAGACAACAAAATCGATAAAAATATCAGTAACAAAATCGGTAAATAATCGATAACAAAATCCATAAAATTATCGATAACAAAACCGATAAATAATCGCTAACAAAATCGACAACAATATCGATATTAAAATTGTAAAAATATCGATAACAAATTCGATAAAAAATATCGATAATGAAATCTATAACAACATCGTTAACAATATTGGTTTTGTCAATATCGATAAGAAAATCGCTAAATATATCGATTACAAAATCGATAAAAACATGGATTACTATATCGATAAGTTCCGAAAATATCTATAGCAAAATCGATTCAATATCGATAAAAAAAATAGATAAAAATCCCGATAAAAATATCGATTATTATATCGATATGTCCCGAGAATTCCAAAATAGTTCCCAGATTGAATCTCTGTGTCTCTATCTATATCCTTTTCACTATAATTACCTTTATTTTAATCTTTCTTCCTCTATCTCCATCTTTACTTTTACCGGTATCCTCATCCTGACCTTTTTCTTTATATTTATCTTTGTTTTTATTTTTATGTTTATCATATTCTTCATATACATATTCCCCTTCACCTTTGCACTTATACATATAAGTAAAGTGTTTAAATTTACCTTGGTCTTCATTTTTGCCTTTATCTTTACGCATAACTCTGAATGACGTACACAGATGACTCGCGTTTCAGACGCACCGTCTATGGAGCCTATAAGATTCACTGTCATTTTCCCCAACGAAAAACGTTTGCTTTTCGTTTTTGACAATTGTACCATAGGGTACGTTACATATGTATGTATGCAAACGTTTCAATTACGTGAGAAATATAATTTTTTTTCTTTCTGTCGATTTTCATATCCAATTCAATTAAAAAAACGTTTTGAATTTTTTTTTTTTGTTTTATTTGTTGCAGCCATCCGTTTTGTGTTTAGTTTTTGTATGCACATATCTTTTTCTCTTCAGGTTCATTTCGTTTGTGGTTTTCTCTGTAACTACAAAACGACAGTAGTGTACCATCGCCAAAGTGAACTCAGCCAGTACAATACAGAACTGTTGAAGTAATAAATGAAGCGTAATAGTAGCGTACAATATACAGTTTATTTTCGTACACTGATAGGAATATTTTACACGCAAACATACATATAAATTTTATTGTCTTACCTGCAATATATTTTCTTTCCAGAGATGCAGAGAAAACTTTCGTTTATTCCTTTTAATTCTGAAAAAAGGAAACAGAAAGTTTAAGAAGAAAGTTTAAAAGTTAAGAAGAAAATCATTTAAAAGTTGTGTTTCTTTTTAAGTAGAAAAAGTCATGTTATTTTTAATGTGTATTACGCCACAATAATTTAATAATGTTTTTGCGCTTTTTACCAGGAAAAATGGAAAAAGCAACAAAGTCTAAGAGGTGGAAGTTACAGCTGTTATTTCGGAGATCTCCACATCTCCTCACCGTGGTTCGAAAAAAAATACAAGCGTTACGTATACGCCATGTGTATCTATTGGCGAACCCATGCTTTTACTGGCTTAGTTTGCAGAGCAAAGGCAAGTAATAAACAAAAAAAAAAAGGAAAGCATGTATCCTTCATACTTTCTATGTGTGCTTCTTCAACTCAAAATTCGTATGTTTTTTTTTCGAATTGATTTGAAAAACATTTGCTTGAGACGTGCATGCTTTCTATGTGCCAAACTATTAAGTCTACCATTTTTGATTCTTAGTAATTGAATTCCCATGATAATTGTTTGTTAGTAGGCCCCATGGCTAAGTAAATGCAATTTATTAATTTAGCAATTTTGTATGGAGGTGCGGAATTAATTAATAACTCGAGTAATAATTAAGGTACCGCAATACAATTTAGGGAATATGTAAATAGATGACCAAGAATAAATGGTGTGGAAAACGGGCTAAATCTGATAATAAACACGCCAACTTTTTATATAAGTGTAATTTTCAGATATATGGAGGCGCAGAATCAATTTATAATTGGAGTAAAAATTAAAATGTCTCGATAGAACGTAGGGAATATGTTAATAGAAGACCGAGAATGAATGGTGTGGAAACTTGGGAAAATCGCACAATAATCACGCCCATTTCTAATATAGTAGAAATATGAAATCATCAAAAGAAATTAGGCAAATTTTCACCCAAACGTTTTCGTTAACAAAGAAGACTGACCACTAAACAATTAAAAAACTGTGCAGTCACAACGAGTCACTGTATGGTGTGGTTTTTGGGCTAATGAATTTATCGGACGGTAGTTCTTCGAAGATAATGCCTGTAATGCGGTTACTTACTCTCTAAAGGCAGAGCACAACTCAACCGTTGTTAGCCCTGTAAAGCGAGGGCTAATGTTGACAATCATAAATATTTTGCAATCAATCACATGCCATTAAGATGTTGCATTATGTAGACTTACCTACAGAACCTACAGAGTTGTAGTACGCTCTTATAATTGTAAACGATTTTTTTCATCAAGCAGCAGCGAGATATAAGGCGCTCAAATGAAAGAGCTCAAAGATTTTTTTGTATGAGATATGAGCAGGGAAGAATGCACATGACGTATGAGTAACATTCTTTCCTGCTCATATTTCATACAAAAAATCATTGCGCATTTTCATTTCACTGTTCATTCCTTTTTTATTTACCCATAGATTTTCTTCTTTAGTAGCTTGATTTTGTTGTAACAGAACAGTCTTTAAGAAAAATGAAAAAAATTTACACATAATCTGTTATAAGTTTTTATTATGTTTCACCTGTGAGTAATCAAATCTTGCAATAAATTTTTACCCAACTTTCTGATGAGCCAGAGCATAGAAATTTCAAACTTAGCTCAGAAAACGATGACAATGCAATACGAAAGATTAATTAATCGGCTAGGTTCATATTTAAAATGTATATTATTTACATTAAAAGAAATAATTCCACACAAATACTGTCTGATAGGTGGCGCAGGAGTCGAGATATTTAGAAAATCTGTACATATGGTCCGATTTTTTTTCATGTTTTTATTACTTAAACGGAAAGAAAAAACTAAAAAAAAATGCCATTAGGGGGTCCGGGGTCAATTTTTTTTTAATAAGAACTAATAAAAGCTTGTTTTAAAAAATATATATTTTTTTAATTACGCACTTATTTATATTTGTTCCTTGTTAAAGTTTCAATCTTTTTTTGGTTGTTTAAAAACAAAAAATCTGGAATTATTAGTCATATTCGCAGAAACTATAAGGCCAACTAAAGAATGGAGGATTTTGTTAGCTTACAATAATTTTTGGCATAATTTTTGTTTAAATTGTTAAATTTTTTCATAAGATATACGTGATTAAGTGGAACCACTTTTTTAGCTGAATGCGGTAAATTGCGATTATTTCGTAAGATTATGCATTAAAAAAAAAATTAACTCGATTTTCGGAATCAACAAGTAATGAACTGGATAGTGGCATCCGGTGTACATTTTTCTTTTAACCAATGTAATTTATTTGCACTAATTT
The DNA here is from genome assembly GCF_013731165.1 of Rhagoletis pomonella. Lineage (NCBI taxonomy): Eukaryota > Metazoa > Arthropoda > Insecta > Diptera > Tephritidae > Rhagoletis > Rhagoletis pomonella. The sequence continues at coordinate 2,755,305 of NW_023458565.1, read as the reverse complement.
CTAAAGCATTTGTTTTTTGTGACCTTTGCACTAAACTGCTCTGACAACTGTCCGATTTTGTTCTGCCCTGCACTGCACTGCACTGTTCTACCCTATGTAGTGTGCACTCATCGAACACAACTATAGGTTCAGCTCCCAAGTAAAATTACATGCAGTTAAGCTGGCAACCGCTATCTACTTGTAAAATTCCAACATTTCTTTGCCATTTTTGCTCTACATAAATCAAATAAATTTGAAAGAAATATGGCTGATCTCAACAAGTTACTATGTAGTTGAAGTAATAAGGCAAAGGCAAACAAAAAAAAACTAATGCAGTAAAAACAATAAACTTGAGTCATCAGTTATTCCTAGTCAACAAATGTTACTGCTGCTGTGCCTCTATCTATTCAGTCCATCTATCAGCAGCATTGACAGCTCTACTCTTCCTTATTGTATGTGAGTCCAGTTATACAGTAAACGTATGACTAGCTGAGCCACCACCTACAGTGGGTATGGAAACCGGAGCTCCTACATTGGTACATATGTACAAACTTTGCTGCTCAGATATCTTCGCATCGGGTAGCAGTTGTGGTATTTTTTTTTTGTTTTTCTTTTTTAGTTATTCACTTCGCTCTCAGCATGTTTTCGTCCTTCTTTGGCTGCTACTCTGTGTCTTTTGCGTGCCTGCAAGTAGCCGCTTCAATTTTCTTATGTAGCTTGTGCTTACGTATTTACAACGAAGCTACATACATACCAAAATATGTACAGCTAACCAAAAGGTTTCTCGCTATTGTATATCTTTCAGTTCGTATAGAACTTGCATTTGAGTTTGTTGCCACCCCAATACAATATTCTCTTATCTATCTCTACCTAAACGTGTGACACCAGACACATTCCATTTTCAAAGACGTATGTACCGTTTTAAGATTTATGTTTCTTCGAAACCTTTCATCAGTGCTCTACTATTTATTCTTAGTTCTGCGCGCTTGTCCTTATTCAATACTCGTATGGCAACAAAATTGCAAAGCAATTCGAATATGGTAAGTTTATTTGTTCGTGTGCATTTCCATAATATTTACATAGGATAGTAATATTATGTTCCAGTTGTCATGACTGCTGTCATAGTCCCCCGCCAGGGAGAGGCATCTGTCTCACCTACTTCGCCTTTTCGAATTGTGATCATAATTGTTATTGTTATTATTCTTGGGTTATTGAATATTCGCCTACATTTGGTTGGTGACTTCTATTCTGTCGAGCTGGCGCGCCCCTTCCTCTACGTACTCTGGTATTCAGATTCCGTCATGTCATTGAAAGTGGTTGGACTAATCAGTTATCCTCATTTACTGATGGATTCTGTAATTATGACAATTCACCGAAGTGAAGAAGAAAAACGTGATAATTTCGAAAATAGACTTGCATTTATGAAAGCATATAGACATGACGTACAAACTTATATAATACATACATACGTATGCTTTACTCATTCACCCGAATAACAAACACAAGTGCATGTGCAAATGTATAATTTTGGGTGTGTATGTATTTGTATGCATACGTTTGTATGTATGTATATCTCATTGTGTCATCATATCCTTACTTCCATTGGTGAAGCTTTGTGCTTGCGCTTTGGGGCGTAAATCCGTTTGTTCTACATAATTCACTGAGATTTTGAGAAACGGTAACTAACACTCTCTAACGGATTCTAATTTATATGGTAATATATTGATGTTAGAATATGCATATACTACTGTTAGTATACAAACATAAATATGTACTCTTCAATACACTTTAATTTTCATTTTTTTTACTTTTTATATATAAATAAAGACACATCGTTAGTAAGTTAGAAAATATTAATCTTGATTAAGTTAAGAGCTAAATTTTGATTCACTAAAACGTTTTTCATTTGATGTTTTCCAAGCCCATTTAAAACAACCTTTTGGAAGAGTTGTACAGAATGCCCAAGAACACAAACTGTATAGACTCATTTAGGAAGCGAAGAGACTTTATCATTACATTGTAGGATTCTAGTGAGTTATGCGAAGTTTGCTGTTCACATGAGATATTTACGGATGCAGAAAAAATTAATACGATAAACAGCGAGGAATTACTAAAGTCTCTTTATGTGGTGCATTTAAATAGGCTTCGGGGTGGAAGCGGAGTTGTGGTGAGTTATGAGGACACAATATATCCAATATCGTAGTGTACATCCTCTATGAGATCTACATACCTAGTCTTCTACACTGAGAAAAATTTATAATATATTTATTTGCACAATTTTGAAAATATTTGGGAACTATTTATATATTTCAAAGCTGGTGATATTCTTCTAGGTTGAGCGAAGTCGTTAATTTAGTTGAAGAATTCGTTGGGTTTGGTAAATGCTAATTAATATTATTTCGATACATATTTCATGATATATATATATATATGGCCGGCATAAAAAAAACTACGAATTCGTTTAAGAATTCGGGCTTCGACTTTTTATTTTTTTATGCTTTTTCCACATTTTTTGTTTTTTTTTTTATATTTTCTTATATTTTAGCAATTACGAATTTAAACTTCGCTTTTGTTTTTTATTCGATTTTGTTTTCGTTTATTTATTTTTTACTTTTAAATTATTTTTTTGTAATTTCATTAAATCCAAGTGGTTGAATGCTTCTCTTACGAAAAAAAAATTAAATCAAACATAAAATTTAAGTGTGGATGAATCGTCAGTTATGTTTCATTCTGTCTCATCTTCACGGAACCTATCTCAGCAGCTCGTGAAACAAAAAATTTTGAATTAATTATCTATACGTAGTGTTAAACACTAATAATGGATCAAACCAAAATCGCTTACGCGGTTACAGCGCCAGTGCAGAAGATGAATAAAATAAAAAAAATTCAAAATGTGCAAAATTTACCAAGTTTGCCCTAAAGTACATTTAATGCAGAACACATTTCATGTTTTGTTTTAGTGATGTGAGATGGTACACAGGAGTACTGCAAAACGACAGCGTGCACAACTCATAAAAATTAACGCCTGACGCAATAACAGATGTCGAAGGAAAGATTTTGCTGCATCTTATAAAATACAAAAGGAAAATATTTATTACTTTCTGGGAAAAAATTTAATTTTACTATACACCCGACATGAAAATATCAGATACTACTATTTTAATCGAAATGAAATTGTGACCACCATATTGGGGCCATTTCTATAATATTTTACTAACAGTTACCTTAAATACTATATATTTTGGCTATTAGCATAAAAAATTAAAATTCTAATGTTGACTTTTGGCAGTTTTTTGAATGCCTTCTCTGTCCCTCTGTGCAGTGGTATGAACTTTAATTGCCAATTTAAATCCAATTTTACGTATAAAACTTTGCTTTCAACAGTTTTCCTTTTTTTTATTTGATACCCTCTGCACATAAAAACATACAAACGTACACATACATATTTATATGTACATAAATATCACATATGGATTAGTGTGTACTGCATTTATCACAGTCTTATTAAACTACGTAGCCAACATTATCACGCCACTTTTCCTCCAAAAAACAAAACATTGCTTTATGATATTATCCCTTGTGTTAACACTTCCGGCGAAAGTTATTCTCAAATATTTGCCTTGTGCACCATGAAATTTTATGATGGATTTCTACCGCTGACGCAAAAGTAAAAGTCACATAAAATCGCTAGTGTTGCAAGGGGTTAGGGGAATTTAAAAGCAATGCATACGATTCTAATTGTATGACATTGAGAACGGAGAATGAACTGGCGCGAATGACTTAATGCATTTGTATGCTGAAAAAAGAGTGATGAAATTTGAAGAGCTTTTCACTGTTCGCAGGCTTTTAATTTTATTGCGCAGCAACCCAGGACGAAAGCAAAAGTTAAGGAGTATATTTTTTATGTTGCTTATATTGTGTGCACTTAGATGCATACTCATATACATATGTATGCATTTTCATGACTTTATTCAATAAAAAATGTGAAGTAGAATTTTTTGCACTATCAATTATTATTTTATTTTATTGTCAAGGCATCGAAAGTAAAAAGAAAAAAGTAAGTGCGCCTGGGCCACACTGGAGAAGTGAAACTTACGTTACATACATATGTATCTAGTTTGTCTCATAACCAATATACATACATGCATATGTACATACATACATATATACATCTGCTTTTGCTTAAGATTATATTTTTTATCTGTTTTCTATCCAGATCCCTACTTCTACACCTGTTCGTTCTAAATAATTACATTTGTATTATTCTGTTTCCCTTTATCTCCTTTTTTATCTTTATACTCTATCAATAACAAAATCTATAGTAACGTCCAACAAAATACCGATAACAAAACTGATAAAAATATCGATAACAAAATTGATGAAAAATTCGATCCAAATGGCGACAGCAAAATCGATAATAATATTGGTAGCAAAATCTATTAGAAACTCGATAAAAATATCGATAAAATTATACATAACAAAATCGACAAAAATATCCATAACAAAATCTATAAATATCGATAACAAAATCGAAGAATATCGATAACAAAATCGTAAAATATCGATAAAAAATTGATAAATGTCGATGACAAAATCGATTAAAATATCGATAAAAATATAGATAACAAAATCGATAACAAAATAGTTACAAACATCGATTACAAAATCGCTAACAAATTGATAAAAATTTTGATAACAAAATGGATTATTATGTCGATAAGTTCCGAAAATATCCACAGCAAAATTGCTAACAGTATCGATAAAAATATCCATAACAAAACCGATAAAATGTCGATTATTTCATCGATAAGTCCCGAGAATCCCGAAAATCTCTAAGATCCCAAAATAGTTTATAGATTGAGTTTCCGTGTCCCTATCTGTAGTCTTTTCTCTATAATTTCCTTTGTTAACCGACTTCCAAAAAAGGAGGAGGTTATCAGTTCGTCGGAATATTTTTTATTTTTTTTTATGTATGTTACCGCATAACTTTGCACGACGTCAACCGATTTCAATAATTCGGAAAGGTAGTGTCTCAGAGGTGGTCCCATACTAATTTGGTTTAGATCCGATCATTGGATCATGAAATATATAGATATATATATATATTTTTAAGTCGGTTTTTTTTTTGCTAAAAATTACTTGTTTTAATCTTTCTTCTTCTATCTTCGTCTTTACTTTTATCGGTCTCCTCTATGTCTTTATATTTATCTTTGCTTTTATTTTTATATTTATCATTCAGTCTTCATCTACGTATTCCCTTTCAGCTTTGCCCGTATATATATAAGTAAAGTGTTTAAATTTACCTTGGCCTTCATTTTAGCCTTTATCTTTACGCATCTTTGTTTATGTTTTTATTTTTACCTTTGCCTTTATCCTTTTTCTTATATATGTATGTACTCACATTTACTTTCGTACTTGTATTGGTCTTTTTCCAAGTGTTATTCTTTAACCTTTTTTGTTTTGTTAAATTAATAACGTACATACATTCAAGAAGCATTTGTTTATTCAATGAAGTTAGCACACTTCAAAAGCACGGTTTGAGTATGTTCGTGCTTTCTGCAAACCTTTATTTTAAATGCAAACAATGATATGTTTGTATGTATGTATCATAACATCAGGTTAGCTGTCTACAAATTAAACGATTCATCATTTGAACTACAAATGCTGACCGAGCGCCAGTGAAAAAATAACAAAGCAAAGGGACTATCAACAAGATGATCTAACGTTATCGTAAAGCAGCGCAAGAAAAATAAGGAAAGAGTCGACGTGCTATCGTTTATGAAGTTCTTTGTCCTCAAACAAAGCGGAAGCAAAATATCTCGCTCGCCTTATCTTCTCCTGCCAATTCCACGCATTGTCCCTTTAAAGAACAAAATAAATCAAACAAAATGTACATATGTATGCGCATGTTTACATATATACATAGTTACTAAACACACATATGTATGTACATAAATATTTTTGTGTAAGCATATGTAGGTATGACACTCAATGCTTCATAAATCCTTAAAGCTGATTCCATATTATATTTATTTATTCACCCATATTTTGCTAGTTCTGATGTGTTAGTGCGCTTTGTAAATATAAATTCTATCCCATCTGCAAGAAGAAATGTGAGCGGCAAAAACAAACAATAGAGTTTAGGTGCTGGTAACGAAAACGTCATCAAAGGCGGCCACGTAAGATTTTAGCAAAAAAATTTATGAGAAAGTAAAACTCATATTAAAGTCTTTACAGTTATTTTGTTTAATTCAGTATATAAATATAAAATAGGTCCGCTTTAAAATTGTCCAAAAATATATATTTTTTGCATTTGATACTACACAACTTAAATTTACCTTGAAACAGCTGGAGATTAGAATGACTTAATCAAATAAAATGTTCGTTCTTGTACGCCTATGTGCATATAAATATACATGCATATATGTATATGTATGTATGTAGAAATGTATATAAATAGACAGTAGTTATATGAAACTGAAGTTTCAGAAGCACTTCTTATCAAAAATTTAATATCCGTTAATCCAGGTCGTATCATAAAGACGGATTCTCTAAATATCTCCACTCCAGCCCCATCTGTCGGCACAATTTTTTTAAAAAGTATATTTTATGATGCAGAGTATCCGGCGTCGTTCGGGGTAAACAAATAAAAATATAAAACAATAAGAAAGATTCTCAGTTTAACACAAATTGAAGGAGACATAAAGTACTTTTCTTATTTAATTTAAGGCCTCCTTACGAACAGTACTCTAATTTTTTGTTGCGGTGTAGAAGCATAAGTACTATACGGCTCTTCGGACATCCCACTCGTGAGCATTCGATAGACAATCACATGTCAAAGCAAAGTCTCAGAGAATACTGAAGACTTTGAAATTAAAATGGAAGGTATGTGGGAATAAGTGGGACTGCTTACAGAAACACATCTTCTCCTTTGCCGCATTCAGTAATAATTCATGCTGCAATTATATTGGTCATCATTTTCTTTACTCAAAATCTTGTTTCATTATTAAGCAAGGACGGAAAATAATTTCAAATTTTAACCAAAAAAGTCAACAAGTTGTAATCGTCGTAAAACAATTTAATAATTTATTTTTCAAGTTTAACCAATAAAGATTAAAAATAATAATAAATATTTGAGTTTTAATTTTTCGCGCAAAAGTAATTATTATTCCTTGATTTTTATTTTTTTCGATCAAAAATAATAATTATGATTGAGTTTTATTTTTTTCGGTTAAGAATAATGATCATTCAAAAAAATCAAAAGCTATACCAGCGGGACTTCCGCGGTAACCTTTTCAGAGGTATCTACACCCTAATAAAGGTATAAGTTTCACAATTTTCAGGTCAAAATTTCAGTAAGTTGCGTCTGTAAAGCCTTTTCAATTTTATGAATAATCATTATTTTTAAGTGGTAAAATAAAACTCAATAATAATTATGAAAATAAAATATATATATAATTATAATGAGCGAAAAAATAAAAATCAAATAATAATAATTTCCGTTGAGCATAAAAATAAAAATCATAAGATAATGATTAAATGCTGATTTAAATTATTTTACCCATAATGATTACCGTCCCTGTTATTAAGGTTAGGTGGATTAAGATACTTAAAGAAGAATGAAATGCGCCTTAATTTTTTTTAAATTGACATTCTCTGAACGTAGAGGGCATGCTTGGCGGGAGGTGCTACGGCTTCTTGCACATTGCCATTCATATAAACGCCATGCCCTCTTGTACAAACTCATTTGTATACACTTATCATAGATCTCCTCACGAAATTTCAAAGTTATGTGAGTTAGGGGTCCGAAGATATGGCAAATGTGAGATTTCACGGCTATAGAATGTGCCGCGACCCCTTATACAAACTCACTTATGTTTGCCTATTTTAGTTATTTCTTCACATAAAATTTCGAACTCATGTGACTTATTGTTCTCAGTTACAGTTAATTAAAATGTGTCACCAGTAAGATGCTCCACGCCTCTTTTACAAACTTACTTATATATATGAATACCTTACTTTAAACATCTATCATAGATCTGTCTTCACACCAAATTTCAGTCATGTGACTTATGGCTCCGAAGTTATGGTTGATTAAAAGTTTCTCACCTATAGAATGTGCCACGCCCCTTTTACAAAAGTATATCTACTTTACTATAAGCATCTGCCATAGATATGAATGTCAACACACCAAATTTCAAAGTCATGTGACTTATGGTTTCGAAATTATAGCTGATTAAAAATGTCACGCCTATGGCAGGTGCCACGCCCTCTTGTCAGATCTGATTTTTTTATACTCTAGATTACGTCCGAGGTCACTCTCTATATTCCAGTTAAAGCCCCATAAAAATCCATTGAGTAGTTCCGGAGATTAGTGAGTTCAAACAGACAAACAATCTATAGTTTAGTATAGTATAGATTTTTTTTTTCAATCTAGTATAATTCGTGAGCTTAGGCGTACTTAATTTGTGACCTGTGAAGATATGATGATAAAAATTTGAAAGGTCGAAAAGTTCTCTCTGTAAGACCGCAACTAGAATGACAAACATATAACAAAATAAATATTCGAAATAGTATACACCCTGCAAACCATTTTTTCAGAGTATTCTGAATCGTAAAGAAATTTTAACGAATTCTTAAAGATCCCATCCGATTTTTTTCCGAATTTTCTAAAATGAAATAAATTACGCACACTTCCGTTCTTTTACGAAATTTCGGCAAAAAATCGGTGAAGAAATGAAAATAATGCTGCTATGTGAAGAATTTCTTGCAGACTTTTTTCAGAATTTTCTTTATTTTTCGTACAGAAATTTCTTTACGAGTTCGTGTCAACCACTTCATATAATTTTCTTTGAAGATTCGGAAAAAATCGTTACAGAAATCAGATACTCCTAAAGATTTCGTTAAGATTTCGGGAACTTTGGTTTGCAGGGCAAATAATGCTTATGCACACATTCATGTTTATATTTTTACGATTTCTTGGAAGCTTTAAAGGGTGCTACATTTTTGTAAAGGCTCCATTAGAATCTGAAATCTGCTTTTTACTTTTTACAAAGAATTCTTAATATTTTTGTATTAAAAAATTACCTATACTTTCTTTGTAATTTTTTCCCAGGAATTGATAGAAACTGATATATTTTGGCGTTGTTAGTTTTTTTTTAGACTTTCCTCGGAACCTCTTAAGGGGTTTATTGGAATTTTGTTGGCCCTTTTGAAATTGTTTTCATAACAAAACTTTCTTGATACTTTTTGAGCAGAAAACTGCCAGTAGTTTTTTATTTTCCGAAATTAGTAGAGAATAAAATGATTGGCTGTTTTTCAGTTCAGGGTTTGTAAGATTATTTCAGGCCTTTTTGGTATTTTGTGAATAGGAATCTAATTTTTTTTTTAAGTTAAAAATACAGAACTTTCTTGATGTTTTTTTAACAGAAATTTGTATGATTTTAGAATTAATTGGAAATTACGATATTTGCGTAGTTGTTCCTGCAAAATCTATAATTTGTCCTGTATTTGGTAACGAGCTATGTATTATTTTAGCAATTTCTTTTACTTCGTAGTTTTGTTTCTGATAATGGAGACTAATATGAAAGCGAATACGAATCCGAAGACAAATACGAATACAAAAGCATATACGAAGAACACCCGAAGACGAATTTGAAGACCGATACGAACACGAGTAGAAAGACGAATATGACAATGAACAAAAATATAAGGACGATTAGGAAGACGATTACGGACATAAATGGTAGTAGGAAGACGAATACGAAGAATATACGATGACCAATACGAATAAGGATTTGTACCAAAATGAATACAAATACGAAGGCGTATATGAACACGAATACGAAGGTGAGCACTAACGAAGGCGAAGAAGTCTTCGGCACCAGTAAAAAAAAACTAGAAAAGTGATCGATTTTCTGCTGTAACTGACACTCCTTGTTTACATTAAAAATGCATGAAAAAGTTGCCCTAATTGTACTAAAATAAAACATTTCAATAATTATATCATCATCCCATGTCTTTTGACCGACTTCAAAAAAAGGAGAAAGTTATCAATTCGTTTTTCGTATTTTATTTTTTTATGCATGTTACCGCATCACTTTGGACCACGTTAACCGATTCCAATTATTCTTATTTTAAAGGGAAGGTGTTACCTCACTGGTGGTCTCATACTAGATTGGTTTAGGTCCGATCATTGCATCGTAAAGAAATTAGCGATAATCTTAAATTTTTATATGGGAATGGTAGTCGGTTTTGTTTTTTGCTCAGAAATTACTTTTTTATTTTCTTGTCTTTATCTGTCGTTCAAATATGTATATTAAGTCTAAAAGAAGGTTTTACAACTGGCATTGTTATCAACAGGGCCCTGCTTGAAAGGCATCCTATGTATTACACTGTGCGACAAAAACCAAAAATTTTTAAAACACGAAAAATGTATATACTCAGTGAAATTCTACTGAACTTTTCCTTTTAATTGATACCCATATTGTTATTCTATAATGCACCGAATCTTTTGAATCATTTTTTATTCAATCATATTCTAAAAATTTCAAAGTCCTTAAAAAAAAAATACTGACGTCAGTGAGAAAAACTAAAAACGCAGTCTTACTATATTTGGCCCCCAGTTTTGTGAATATACCGATTTTTTCGTATGTTAAATTGACTGTCGCACGGTCTTGTACATATATAAGTCCGAATATAAGTATGTGCTTACCAGCTTCTTGAGCAATTTCACTTAGAATAAAATTCTAAAATCACAAAATCGATCGAAAACGCAAATACGCACGCAAACATCACCCACATATTCATGAGGTCCTTACATTGCTTTCACCACACGCACTTGTATACATAAATTCCCTCAAGTCGAGGTGAACCATGTATGTATGTGAGTATGTAAGCACCAAATAGGGATTTCTAAAGTAAATACATACAATACTGCTTCGCATACACGGTTGAGTGAATGTGTGTACTTTACAATCTTGTACATACATAAAATTGTGTCCATTTTTACGTGCAGTTATGAGTTTGTAATTTGAACACATATACTATATACATGTGTACATACTCCTGTGTGTGTGTGTGTGTGTGTTACCATAAGCGGAATGTTTACATTTTACTATTTTTCTTTATGCGCGTTATCCTTAAAAATCTTTTCACATGTTCGTTTTGTCAATGGGAATATCTAATCTGGCTAATAAAAGAAATGTATCCGCAAACAGCAAAGACAGACAGCTTAGTGGCAATCAGCCGCAAGCTATGAAACTTTGTTCTGTTTGCAATTTTCTGTGTGTTTGTATTTTAGGTATTTGAGTAGGAGAAAAATATGCAAGAAAATAAGATTGTTAAATTTTAAACCTAAGCAATCAAAGTAAATAAGCCTGCATAAGCGCATTAAAGAAAATGGCTGCAAGCTTTTCAATCGGTTTTTATTTGCGAATTTAATATTAAAAAACATCAAAGGGATATTTTATGGTATTAGATTTTTTTATCTGGGAAAAAGATGGTTAATAAGCGGCATAAAGTTATTGAAAAAATTTTATGAAAATACCTATGTTAACGGATTTCTGCAAGTTTTAATATTGTCTTAATTCGTGGATGTCTTTATTTTGTGCCATACAAAATTTAGATGTAGACATTTTAAGGACCACTCTAATGTGTATGCACGTATTTATCTCAAGTGCTTTATGCTCCTGGCAAAGCAATTTGGGAGTTTTCGCAATTATAAAATGTTTCATTTGTTGGCTTTGCGTGTGCATATAAAATTTATATAACTTTGTAAATTTGTTAACAGCAATTTTTGCATACTTAGACAAATTTATGTATGTATATGTGTGCATGCGTGTGTTGAATAACTTAACATTTTACATATATGTATGTATATTCCACTTAAGTTGAAATTGTCTTTTATTAGATGACAGAAGTTCGCGCTTCAACGCTGAATATTAATTTTGTAATTTAGCTTTTATATGGATGCATGCATGGATGAACGTAACTGTTAACAAAGTGAGTAATTTTCCTTCTTTGTATTCGGAATAACAATGACGGTCGTTAAGAGAAAATCTTATACTGAAGTTATATCTTAGACAATGGAAAAGAAATTCGTACTGCATAGTTAGGATTACAGATTTTTATTATGAATTCAAAATTATTACCGACCATCGCCAAATTTTGTCTCAAGTGATTACAATGTATGTATGTATGTAAGTATGTTTGTTTAGTTCAAATCTTACGATTAATTTTTAATCAACTTGCCGATGATCTAGAGGCTTCAAACTTCAAAATTAGCTCAGAACCCGTTGACAATGCACACGTCACTGATGGCAGCTATAACTCTGAAGTGGTGAAGGACTTTGTCTAACTAAGATTCAGCATAAACACCACCAACAGCGTCAGCTTGGAGATCAAACGAAGATTAACTCTGGCCAGAAGGTCTACTTTGGGCTAGGAAGGCAATTGAAAGCAAAAGTAGCGCCCTCTTTCGACGAACAAAAATTACGCTCTACAAGTCTCTTGTTATGCCCATACTTCTATATGGCGCAGAAACGTGGACGATGTCGATCAAAGATGAGAAGGCTACGTAAGTTATACGACGGGTATAGGAGAGCATGAAATGATGAACTGTACTAGCTTTTTAACGACACAAACAATTTTGCCTGTAGGTGGCGCAGGAGTCGAAATATTTGAAAAATACGTATTTTTGGTCCGATTTAGTTCATATTTAGTAGGGGTGTGCCGTATACCGGATTCCGGATACCATGTAAAAAATAAGAGCCGGCTTTGGATATGTGATCGCATATCCGTTAGACTGCTACAATACAATAGGTTTGTATAGTAACCAATAGTCAGTACTAATTTGTACTGGAACCTGCAAATTTTTACTGGAAAAGCGTATGATAACCCAAAAAATTTGCAAGAGAGCACTGAATCGAGAGCGTAACAACACGGGAGAGCTGCAAATTCTTGCTAGTGAAATTTTTACTAGCAGAAATTAGCTAGCTGAAGAAGAAGAAGAATAAATGTCAAAAGCCGCCATTTGTTGAATTGGTTTAGCACAAACAAAAGTAAAAGGAGTTTAAATCAAAATATTGTGACTGTGTAAGTGCTTGTGTGTAAAGCAGAGTTTAAGACTGATTTATAAATAGTAAAATGTTTACAGCAGAATGTCAAAACAGTGCAACGACTGTTCACTTGCAAGTTTTTGCTAGTTTTGTGTTCATTAACTTTTTCTGCTAGTTTTCTCTTCTTCTCAATTTTACGCTCTATTTTGCTTTTACGCTCTCGCTGCAATGTTTTACTGGAGAAGTTACTATACAAACCTATTGATTCATGCGGCAATCGAGACTAATAATTGAGGGATTCACAGCGATGTCGTAAGTGTCGTATTGTTGTATGTCGTAAACTTTAAAAGCTTAAATAAATGTTTAGAGAACTTGAAACTACAACCAACTATTTTTTAACACTGCGAAAATACATAATATGACTTGGATGGTACCTTGCAAACCCCTTTAACATGTTTTTTAGACGTTTAAAATTTACGACATACAACAACACCACACTTACGACACTGTTGTGAATACCCCAATTGTGTTTATTCTGCTCAATCAAACATAAACCGGGTGCAACAGCAATTGTATAAAATGAGACAAGCGTGTGACTGTACACACTTTAGTTGGAACAATTTCTTTATTATGCGATAATTCAGCATGATAAAAATGTGCCAAATTGGGGAATTCGCGGCACGTATGTACTTATATCAAAATAAAAAGAATCGCATTTCCTCGGCGAAAAAATAAATATCACTGCCCAATATCTCGGTTTTGTGCAAAAAACTTTAGAACTACGAAGGGGTAGACAAAGTTTTGATACTCGTTTTGAAAAGCATGCGCCTTAATCGCTTTCAGAGTTGTCGATTTGCCGAGCGTAAATTCGAACGGGCCATTCTGAAATTTCTACAGCTATTACTTAAGGCGGATCTCCATAGCATGCGTATACGTATGCGTGAGTTTGACAGAAAAATTTAATATACAAATTTGTATTGCAGCACATATATAGCAATGCATGAAAATGTAAGAAAATTGTATGAATTTTGCTATGGAGATAGGGTCGCCAACATTTTCGAAGACATAGTACTTTTTCAAAAAAATTTGGAAAAAATATAGTATACTTCGAATATATATAGTACTTTATTTTTTTTGCAAGAAAAAGTAAAAGCGATTTTTAAGTGATGGAAAAAGTTCTTGCTGTGAATGCCGAAGTTGTTGGAATAGGGAGTAGAAGTGAAATAATTTTAAGTAAATTTTTTAACTCTTTCTCAGTGTTTTTAACCTAACCTAACCTAACCTTCTCAGTATTTTTAAAAATATGTTACAATCACCTTTTACTTTAAAGAATATTTCATTTAATATTGTTATTTCAGTATAAAGGTCATCCATTTAATACACATTTTTCGTGCAAATTACTGAAATATATTTATATTTATAATTGAAGAAACGCAATAATACGTACTATATATTTTTTTCAACAGTATATAGTACGCCGACCAGAAAAATAGTACAATACATACTATATATTATATTACGCTTGGCAACCCTATGTGGAGGTCCGCCTTTAAGTATTCAAGCACAGTGTTGAAGATAAAAAATCCCAATTAAAACAAAAATATAATTTGTTATTTCTGTTTAAAAAATTCAAATTGTATCGACTTTTTATATTCTTCATTTGAAAGCGAAATAAAAGATAATAAATGTTATGATGAATAAATAAGTTATCCATTAGTAAAATATCAAATCTCGATAATCGCTTCTATTTTTCTCAACTACCGAACTGCATTCATTCTAAGTAAAACGCATAATCTGCTTAACATTTCAGCTTAACAAACTCTACTAAGTCCTTATAAAATCATCTTCAGTAAAAATCATATTTGCATATTTAACCACTTTCAAAATTTTATACATACATAGATCCTAGACAAACTATATAGAGCATATTCGCACATCCGCACTTCTATCAATAAATGTCAAAAGCATTTGAGTTGTCGGTTGTCGGTTGTCTGCTGTTGTTTGCTAACCGCAGCTTGCCATCAATGCCAACACCACGGTCATTGTCAGTACTTGACTTAATTCATTTAAAGTTAACGCTTCTACTATATACATACATATATGCGTGCGCGAACGAAGTAAAAGGCGTACGAAGAAAATTCGAGGCGCACCAGGCAGCAGTCGGAAGGAAAGGAAGAAGTTAGCTAACAAAGATTTCCAAAGCAAAAACAACTGCAACTAATGCACATACACTTTGGTTTTAAAATCGATTGGTTCTGCATTCGTTAGTTTCTGTGTATGTGTGTTCTTACATACATATGTATGTATGTATGTATGCAAAAACCAATCAAATTTTCGTAAAAGATAGCGATTAAAAGTTTATACGAGAAAATTCAGGTTGCGTACTTTCTTAGCGCATTGAAAATATTTACATAGGTATGAGTGTTTCCTACTTACATACATACATTAGCTTGTAAATACATACTTAGTTACATATGTACAAGAAAGTCTTTCGACCGACAGACTCCTCAAAAGTAAAGCGTGCTTGATGGACTGAGTCAAAAAACTTTGCGCTACAAACTTTTTATTCTAAATAGACAAAGTTTTTCTTGTTGCCGAACATTTTGGGTAGATGTAAATAAGAGGCAAATCAGTGTTAGTAAATAGCACCATTAGTTTAATGAACTTTATTGAGGCACTTGCTTAAATTATTTGCACTTAGAAAAACATGGATCTGGAGGCTATTTGGCGTGACAAGCGTCATTAGTGGTGAATAGGTTTTATTTAGCCCATTTGACACCATCGCTCAATTGGAAGCACTTAGAAGGTGCACTAAAGAATATTAACAAATTGCTAGACCAATAAATTATTTTATGCATATCAATTATATAAATAGACAATCATGTTTCCTTTACACCCCTTTTACGGCTAAACTGTACTTCTAAGGTATAAACAATTATATATCATTAGAAAGGTATTTTGATGCTGATGTGCAGGCAATTTTTAAAATTTCAAATTAGTTTAAAATAGAGCGAAAAAATCAATTCAAAAGTCCCACCAATACCAATGCCATACATGTACATGGTTGGGGCGGAAATGCCTCCTAAATGTATGCTTTAATATTGATAATGAATTAAAGAAACGTGCTAAGCAGCAGTTTAGGAATAAGATGTATGTATGTATGTACATGAATAGATTGGCCTCAAACAAGGATGAAGATAATTTTGAGTATGGAGAAGAAGAAAGGGATAAATACAGAAATTAAAATAAAAGTAATGAATCCTAAATATAAAGACAAAGAGGAAGGAAAATTTAAATACCTAACCTAATAACAATGGTGGGGGTGAATATGTAAATGAAGAAAAGAATGGACATATTTATATCAGGATAAAGGAAAGGATAAAGATGAAGAAGAAGATGAAGACCAAAACGAGGAAGAAGATGAAGATGAATATGAAGATAAGGATAAAGATAACTTATCTTAACTTAACCCCTTAACTTAACTTAACTCACCTCAACTCATCCCACCTCCGCTTAAAAACTTACTCCACCTGAGTTCACACCTTACACACATTACACCACACTGCAACTCACCACACCCAATTTCAACACATGACATGATATCACTAAAGAAACAATATAAAGAAAAAGAGGAAGGAAAATTTAACTACCTAACCTAATAACAATGGTGGGGGTAAATACGTAAATGGAGAAAAGAATGAAGATATAGATCAGGATAAAGGAAAAGATAAATATGAAGACGAAGGTGAATATGAATATGAAGATGAAGATGAAGATGAAGATGAAGATGAAGATGAAGATGAAGATGAAGATGAAGATGAAGATGAAGATGAAGATGAAGATGAAGATGAAGATGAAGATGAAGATGAAGGTGAAGATGAAGATGAAGATGAAGATGAAGATGAAGATGAAGATGAAGGTGAAGATGAAGATGAAGATGAAGATGAAGATGAAGATGAACATGAACATGAACATGAACATGAACATGAACATGAACATGAACATGAAAATGAACATGAACATGAACATGAACATGAACATGAAAATGAACATGAACATGAACTTGAACATGAACATGAACATGAACATGAACATGAAGGTGTAGATAAAGATAAACATAAACATAAACATTAAAAGCGATAGAGACAAAGATAGAGAGGAAGAAAGAGATAGGGATAAAAAGGAAATACAACTGAAGAATGTGCGATGTTATATTGGGATGTGTTATGCTACATATTTTATGTTATTGAATCTAATGCTATTCTATGTTATGTTATGCTAAGTACTAAGCTAAACTCCCCTCCACTTAACCCATTCCAACAAATTTTATTTCAGCTCAACTCAACTCACATAAACTATCCTTAATTTTAGCGGTTGAATTTCAACCGCTGGGCGAACACTAGTATATATAAATACTAATTTGTGCTTGTATTTATATATATATCTATCTATTAAAGCAATTCGTAAGGCATTGGCTCTACATTTTGGTGTACGATTGAGTTCAGAAATCGTAAACTTTAAGATTTTTGTGTATGAACGGGAGATAGCGGTGCAACCTTTTGTGAGCATTGGCGCTTACTTTTAAGGTCAGTAAAGCTCTTACAACTCTCTCAAGGACTTCAGGACAATCAGTCTATATTCGCTTTTTCTTAAAAGCTTGAGAGAGAGACTGATCCTGCATACAAGGAACAGTGTTACCATTAGGAGCTTTACAAGTGTTCAATATCCATTCGTTGTTGTAGGTGTGCATGGCAACCTTATATTTTATCTTTTGGCAACGTGTAGGTATATTAGGGCGGAGTAATTTATTTGTAAAATTTGTCAGAGTTTTGGTTGTTGAAAGGGAATTGAGTTAGAGAATTCACATTGTCAATGTAAAGTTTAAAGCTTTGGGGTATGTAAGCGAGATTCCGTGATATCTCTTGTATGGCAAAAAATTCTTCTTAACACACCCATGACACGCTGATCTGGTTAGGACAACTGAATGGTCAGAGATTCCCTTGATCCAGGAACTGGCTTCTTTGAGCCTTGCAGTTGCAATAACGGTAGCGCAAGTAATTTGGTCAAGCGCAGGTAGATTCAATTAGTTCGCGTTTAGGGTGTATGCGGGCGTGAGACATTTGTATCTCAACTTAACTCCATCTGAAAGTAAATTTGAATTATATCAAAAATAGATATCTTGACCCCAGCGCCAACTACTGGGTCCATTTTTTAAATGAAACGAATACCTATTATGAATTTTGTATATGGCCACAGCCATATAAAATAAGAAAGCTATAATTTGGTTTATTTAATATTTTGTAAGACATTTTTTAAGAAAAAGGAATGTAGTAGAAAAGTTGAATTTAATAATTTTGTATTCATCATACGCCCTGTCACACCAATTAAAAAATGTTCAGAGTTGCAGGTTTTCAAGAGATAAACAAAAATTTGTCTACTAGAAAAGATACATATGTACGGCAGGATTTCTCCCAAGGACATCGAAAAAATTAATTTATGGAAAAAGCATAGTGGATTTGAAGGGGTGTATTACAGGACTATATGTTTTTTAGACGAATCATTTGAGCATGTCCTGAAAATTTGCAATTTTAGACAATTTTCTAAATAAATTTTTATATTCAACTTTTTTAACAAACTCTTTTCCTCATTTACAAAAATGCATTTCATAATATTAAATAAACAAAATAAAGTGTTTTAGTGTTTGGCATGTCCTCTCGGGTTGATTAAAGAATAAATGTGGCAGTATTAATTAGAAAATTTTTAAAATATTCTTTGAAATTTTTATCCTTTAGTATCCTTATATATATTAATAAGATTTAAATTAAACTAAGATTCTTCAAAACTCATTCAAAATTAAAAATCTTTGAAAGATAATATGTTTAAAGGACATTTTTGACATGCTCCAGAAGGATAATTGAAAACAAAAGTTATAGTTAATCTTGTTTAGAATTCTTATTTCATTTGATACCCATATCTCCATATTTTGTGTAAACTTTTGGAAATATATTATAATTTATGGTCCTTTGGAAAAAATCTTGACTACCAGGTAAAAAACAAAAAACACAGATTTACTAAATATTACGTCCTAATACTGTAGGGAGTATAGTAATACCGTCTTATAAAGATGTAAAATGAGTAAATTAACAAAACACGCGAACTGCAACAAGCTTATTCTGATAACTTTGACTGCAAGTCGGCACATAATATTTTATTCGGATATTTTTTAAGATAACACCAATGAAATGAGGGGATGTGCGTCAAAAAAAACAATGTTGGTTTTTTAGGACAGTCTAATGTATATATTTGAAACTTATCGGACCATAAATACGGGTTATTTGGTAGCCTATGTTGAGGCCAGTGCTGACTAAATTTGTAGACTCGCCTTATAATCTGATGAGCGCTACCTAAACCTGGTGATTGAGTTGTCCATAAATAATGGACTCTATGTAAGACGGAACTAATCTTGTTCACTGGTATGTATAAGAAAACCCCGACGACTCTTCCGTCAGTTGGAGGCGTTTTTAGAATTAAGCCTACCATTAAGGAAATAGTGGGTCCTTTCTCCTAAGGTAATTTCTTGGCTTCTTGAACTCATAGAAAGCCAATAATGGAACGCACTATCGAAGACTACACTAGCGTGTACTGCAGGTCTACGTCATTGGAATCAGTGGGGCACTTAGTTCCACCTCCACTCTGACTAAAATAATGGTTAGCATAGCGCGCGATGACGTCGGTGGATAGCCTGCTGCCGGAAAGGTCAATTAACCTTGAAATAGGATATTTGACTGCATTCGGATAACTCTTGAACAGACATCATAAATACGTACTAAAATATAGTTGCCTTAATACGAAAAGGCCCTAACTCATTTTCTTTCAAAATCCAGCTTTGTACAAATGTCTATAGATTATTCACTAAAATTCGTTTAGAACTTAGAAATAACTGAAATAAAAAAGTTGCAGTTTTTAGTAAAATACTACGTTTAAAGCGAACTCGGAGCTAAAAAAAATTGATTCTCTACTAAGCTCTCAATCACTCCATAAAGAAACAAAAATGTTAGATCGGGCCTCATTATTTTTTAAAGCAAAAAATATTCCTAAGCTCACTGTTGCCGTAATTATATCCAGCAGAGCTCGAGGTGCCTAAAATGTACATATGTACATGTGTGCATGCATTTGTAAATACATATGTACTATGTACATAGATAAATAATTTCGACTGTAATATATTCGTTATCATTATTTCGCTCATTTCGTCAATATTAAATATTCGACAAAAATTTGTTGAAATAACACTGGATCACAAATTTTAGTTTGGTTTTTGTTCTCCTGCCGGCACTATCCAATTTTTATGTAGAATTGCTCAGTGATTCCGAAAAGCGCTTAAATTTTTTTTTTCCTTGGATACGTTTGCGATTTGCAATTTACCGTTATTCAGCTTAAACAAAAAATGGTTCCACTTAATCACCTACTATATCTTATGAACCAATTTATCAATCATAACGCATAAAATGAGATACGTCAAATCAAAGCTAATAAAATGTTCCATAACCTGTCCGATAGGACTGATACTTTAAGATAAATTATTTAATTATTCCAGTTTTTTTTAACGAAAAAACGAAAAAAACACAAACTTTAACAGAAGAAAAATTTAAAAATATCAGGTTCTGCGCCAAATTTTTGCATTTGGATGGATAAATAAAAAATAATGAGTGGTCAAATGAAAGCGCGCAAAGATTTTTTGTATGAAACATGAGCAGAAAAGCGTGTTACTCAGGTGTGCATGGCGTATGAGTAACTTTCTTTCCTGCTCATTTTCAATACAAAAAATCTTTGCGTATTTTCATTTGACCACTCATTACTTCTTTATTTATCCCTCGCGTTATTTCTTCTGTTATAGTTTGATTTTTTATTAAAAAATAAAAAACAGCCGAAATGACTAATTAATTTGTTTTAAGCTGAATAGCGGTGAAGTGCAAATATCTCGAAAACGTATCCATAGAAAAAAAATGACTCGATTTTCGGAATCACCGGGCAATTCTACATAGAAATTGGATAGTGGCTGCCATTGAACATTTTTGCTGTAAACCAGTGTAATTAATAGCAGTCACATGTGTACAATATAAGTATCATTGGCGCGTGAGAAATACAGAGAAGCCAATATTTGCGCGCAATGGTATTTGTGTCAATTATGCATGTGTGTGTTATAATTACTAAGCGAATATGTTGCCATGGAAGATATTTAAGCGGATAAAGTCGAGATGAAGCATTCAACTACCAAATGCTGTCAATGTGTCAATGTGAATGGATGTCTAATAATGATTGAGAATCGCATGACCTTATTCATAAGAAATAAAATAGGTTTAAAGTGCTTTATGAAGTGGAATTTCCATAAAAATTTTCGATTTATAAAGCAGTTAAACACTGCTTTATTTTTATGAGTTTGGATGGTAATCTTTCTATTTTCCTTCGGAATATCCTGGTCATTTCTCAATTGTCATAGGAAATCTCGTTATCCGGCCGTGATAGGAAGAAAATTATTAAAAATTTAAATCATGATAAATTGCAATTATTCACTGGTATTGCCTTCCCAGAGAGTTTTGCTTCACATAGAAATTCATGCTCCCTTATTTTCATTTTGACTCTTACTGACGCAGACACTGAGCATAATTCCGTTTTACACAAGGAGACGCCGATTTCCTCGAAGCACACACCTCCACTCTTTTCTCGAAGTGACTCACACTTGCATGTTTTTCAAGCTGAGATTAGATACCACATAGTCGGTCTTTTGTCGTTATTGCACTTCGTTGATGATCGTCCCGTGGCTGAATTCGCTTTGCTTTTTGTTTTCGCTCAAAGTATAAATACATATGTTTTTTGGTATGTCGTTGACGAACTAGAAAAAAAAACTGTGCCATTTGAGTTAAAATACATAAGCAAAAAAGTCCGATAGGTGGCGCTAGAGTTGAGATATCTCTAAAAACCTAATTTATACAGTCCGATTCGATTCAAATTCAGAACATGTATTAGCCAGGTAAAAGGAAATGATTCGATAGAAAATTATCTCGACATAATTTTTTCTAAAAACCATCCCTGAAGGTGTCGCTAAAGTACATTTATTATCCACGTACATAGCGTGTACATAAATATTTAGAAACGCTTTTTCTAAAGTTGCATTGGTAGGTGTCGCTGAATATTAAGATATCTCTAAAAGATTGTATCTACTCGGATTGGTTCAAATTCATCACTAGATACTGTTTGCAAAATAATTGGTAAACTGATGAACGAATGACATGGCTCAAATCTTCCGTAATTTGCTGCCTTATTAAAGTATTAAACGTTTTAAAAGCAATTAAATAGCACGAGTAGTGATGTGTAACAAGATTTTTCAGAACTAAATCCATGTGAATTGAGTTTAAAATATTTGCTGGTATTATAACGAAAGGCCAAGTTGCCATCATTTATTCTAGTGAACATTTAAATTAATACCGCACTTTTTACGCCTGGGTTTGGCAACCAATCAATTAACAGATGGGCCAGCAAAGAATATCATATATTCACAAACATTAGAATAAGCTTCTGATGTTAAGATATTTTTAATAAATATAGCTATAATTGCATCTTGAAATTTGTAGGGTGTAGCGAAGCGCGTCCGGTAAGCTAGCCTTGTTATAAACTAATGCACATTTATAAATTTTTTTATATTCTTTTGTTATATGTACATACATATGTATATATGTACTTCAATCAGTAAGTCTACATTCTCGCTTTCCAATTTAATAAATCAAACTATTAACTGCCAATTAACCTAACAGGCGTAAAATAATGAATGTACACATCGTTTCTCATAACAAACATAAAAAAATATAAATAGAACACCCCATTTAAATCTCTCTGATTTTGATGCGGTATGGTTAAATACGTATTACACACGTACATACACTTGAGTTAATGAACGCAAACAAATATGGAATAATATGCATGTAAGCAATTTAATTTGCATGTTAATTGTTTGCTTACTACGAGGGTCAGTAAAAATGTCTATAGACTTCGCAACACGAAAGCCATTTGAGCCAAACTGGCCTCTGTATCGTAGAATTAAAAGCACCACTTACTTAAAAGTTTCGAGTTAACAAAAGATTTATATGTATTTAAAAATAGAATATTGTTTAGGTGATTGTTTCCCAATTAGACGTAGACTGGCACCATGATTCAGTAATTAAAGATTTTCACCGCTCCCTTAGCAGTGCCACTGCCACGGCTGATCTTTGCAAATTTACGTGTCAAATGGAAGTATGCGTCGTCCAACATCGGTTTGTGCGCCATAAAACATCGACTCTGTACGTTAGACGATAATGCAAGGTCATCATTTTCCATAAAGTGAGGTTGAGGCGGCCCTATGCGTTCACATACAATACTGCATAACCGCTATAGAACTATGGGAGCATTGGATTCCACATAATATTTAGTATCTTGAAAACCAATAGGACCATATTTACATTTTTTACCATTTTTTTAAGGATTCCAAGGACTTTTTATTTATCCCTCGTATACAACAGCTGATTACTATTAAATTTATGTGGAAATAAAATATTCATTGCTTCATTATTTAAATTTGGAAGCGTGCGGGTGGTAGTAGCATTGCATATATCTATGTATGTATGTTTACGTATTTATGTACTTACGTAAAGAAGTTTTATTTGCTTCGAACAAACTAATATTAATTTGTGAAATTGTGTTTTAATTATGTATTTAAGTTTGATCATAATTTTAGTCATATTGAAAAATACACAAAAAAAATAGCATTAAAAGTAAAGCTTTTACGCCGAGTTTTAATTTTTGTATTGAAAAGCACTACTCATACGCCGGGGCATACTACATACATACCTACATATCAACGGAATTGCAAGAGCAAACGTTACTTGCAACAAAACTATATATATATGCATACTTTTTTAGTATGTATATACATACATATATGTATGTGTGTATGTATGTTGTATTAAGAGCTCCGATTTAGAATAACTTCCTCGACGTTTTTAGAAATATAACGAGTCGAAAACATATGGATATCTAATTGATGAGCTTTCAAATTGTGATTCTTAAACATGCGGTTATTATTTGGGTTACAAAATTATTAACCAAAAATATTGTCTAAACACCAGGATGGTTCAGGGTATTAATTTCTAAACTCAGGTTTTTTTGCTTCTAAGTCGGACGTAATACTTTTGGTAAACAGTTAATTTAAATATTTGGAACAATGTCAGACGAATGATATTTAAGGAAATTTTATTCCGAAAATGATTTTTAAAAGGGTTGCCGCCTGTTTCGAAAGTCGTATTTAATTATACATAAGTTACATGCGATTTTGTAATATGGGTATCAAAGAAACGAGTGTTTAGAAATCTTTAAATTAAACATTTATATATTTTTTAGGATGTCAGAAGAGGGTTTCCACCTGTTGAAAGAAGTAAATTCAAATTATTTAATACGTTAAATGGATTGTCAAAAGAGGGGTATCAATCGAAATGGGTTTGAAAATAATTTATTTCTGAAGAGTATTTAGAAGAGTTGCCATGTGCTGAAAAAATTAAATTCAGCTTAATTCGTCAGTTAATGCCAATGACAAAAACATTTTAGCTTGAAAAAACTTTTAATTGGGTTAGAACCTGTTTGAAAAGTCGAATTTGTTTTACTTATACACAAGCTAAATGAAATATCGAAATACTAGTAAAAGACGAAGGAGTTTAAAGAAAACTTGAGACTGATATCATTTTTAAATAGTGTTGCCACCTATTTGTTTGAAGGTCATCACCTCTGCTGCATTATTTCCAATTTCCAAACTGAGAAGTCAAATTAAAGAACTGGGATTCTACAGAGATGTGCAATAAGGTTTTATTTTTTGAAATTAGAATCTGGTTAGCGATACAGGGAGATTTCAAATTTGAATTTGAATTTGGTTGATACTAAATTATGTATCAGTAAAGAAATTTCTTTTAAGATAGTTGTTCAAAATAAACACAATTAAAAAATAAAATTGGAGGCCTTTTATTTAAAGGTATGGTTTGTGAACTTATTAAGGAAATAAAGTTTTTTTTTTATATCAAGGAAATAGGTTTAGGAAGTGTAAACAATTGCTTGCTTATCGAACGGAAAAAGCATTGACTTACACATTGAAAGAACTACCGAAAAAAAAACCACAAAGCGAGAAAACGAGAAAAGCAAAAGCTGCTTAAAAATGTGAAAACTTCAGTTCCCTCGGGCCACATTTCCTTGGCATCGGTCTAGACGGCAGTGTCTACCCTCTCCTGAATTTCCAGCCTTTTATGTTCTTTGACTTCAAATTCCATACTTTTAGGCCAGTTTGCATACCTTTATTCTGCGCCTCTTCTTGTTGTTCTCAAATCCACTTTCAAATTCTAATTTCTTAACTTCGCTATGGCCACAAAGTTTTTGTGGTGCCGAATGAAACTGAGTTTAACTGTAGGCTAGCATTTTTAGACTGGGGATTGCTTATAGCGGACAAGCAGTTTTGCATAAAGGCTCAATATACATAGCATTAAAAATTTGAATTTTCATTTATGAAAAAATGTTAAAAAGCAGATAAAATAAGTTGCTGTTTTGTAGTCAGACAAAAAGTTTCCTCTTTGTAGAGCACCACAAAGGGGAGCTAAAAGTTTGGCATTTTGTATTATAAGTGGAGGGGAAATAAGCGCAAAGCGAAATGGAAATAAATTAACTTGTTTGCATATAAAACAGAATTACAATATACTTATACACGTACACACATAATGATACTTATAGCTTGCCGAAGTGAACGTTAGATAACCGAAATTATTTTTCACTGCTTGTGGCCAGCAAGCTAACAAGTGGAATTTTGTAACTTTACAACAAGTTTTTTGTGCTTAATTTTTAACTTTTGTAACCCTTCAAATATTGATATTTCCGAATGGTTGATTTTTTATGGTATATGTGTGTACGTTTATTCGCGGCTGAACTCGTAGGAGGGCATGTTTTGATTTACAATGGCTTACTTGATTATTTTGCGGGCTGAAGTACGCAAAATTTTTCAGCTGAAAATTGGAAGAAGGATGAGGTGAAGATTTTTTTCTAAGGAAACGGTTACGAAGTGGAACTTCACTACTCGCGAAGACAGTATTAGTTAAAATATTTTATATTAATCATTGGCATTGGCTTCCCATACAAAAGTCACGTGAATTTTTTAATGCTAACAAATTAAAAACTAAAAAAATAAAAATGGACCAATTTGAAATAATTGCCCTTTTTGCAAAGTTTAACTTATGTAGGGTTTTATTCTTTTCAAGGAAAAATTATTCAACTGTGAGAAAATATCGGGAATTTTAGCAAGTTCGAAACAAGGAAAATTTTTCTTTAATTCCGAGATGGGGTTTCTTTTAAGACCAGAGTTTTCGGCTATAAACTAAAAAATGATCGATGAAGCGTCGATGAAAATAAACCAAAGCAAGGTCCGGTTCAGAAGGACCCTTCTTTTTCTATCACGTTTATATGAACTCGCTTTGTTTTATCCAGATTTCAATATAAACCTTCCAGTATAGTAAAAGTATTTACTATAATAAAATTTTACTATCAAAATTTTAACTAAGACACACTCTGTTCCTTACTAATAGTTTTGGGTTTTGGCGTTTGCATGCAGTACAAGCTGTGGATGGCGCTGTGTTCAATATACGCCTTTCTATTACGGCGTCTTATGTATGCGGTCATGTATTGCTTTCTAGCTGAATAACTCTGTGAGAGTGGAGACCAGGATGTTTGCATATATTTATATAAAAAAAAAAAATCCACTGTGGCCAATGGTCATCATCATTTACTACCTCCGACTTACAATCATGCAGAGCCCACACAAAACTCTGGAGATAATGTCCGGAGGATTCATTAGAATAGGTCGAGCATCGGTTATGTATTTATGTACTTAAACTAAAAATGTGAGTAGGCAGCTGTGGACAATGGTAACTATATGTACGGTGACCAGATTTCTGTGTCCAAAAATCGGAACATTTCTAAAGTATCGAATCCGAACCTACAATTTTGTTTTTAGAATAAAGGACATAACATCTTTTAATACAGTTGTATTTAAAACAAAACAAAGAAAAAAAATCGACAAATACACATACGCAAAATGTATACGGTGGCGCTAATGTAAACAGGGAAAAGACATTTTAGCAAGTTTTGGCTACATTGCTTCGATTAAAAAATGTTATTTTTTTATTTTTTTTATGAAAATATAACTTACTATCTAAAAAACACATGTAAATCGAAATTTAAAAATTTGTAGCACATTTATAAGAATATGCCGAATTTTAAAAAATTTTGTCAAAATGTCAAATTTTCTAGAATAGTTTTAAGTACGCAGTTTTGTAGCCCATTAAATTTTAGAATAATAAAGTGGAAGTTGGAAGTAGCTTGGACTTACCGCTGATACAAAGTATGCTAATTTTTTTTTTTTTGTATAGAGAAAATAAGCAACACCTTCAAACTAAAAATTTATCAAAAACCAGCGGCACAAAACTGCATACTCAGAATGTTTCCATGTGGTTCTGCACGCTTGCCTGGTTATCAGGTTATCTGGTTAAAAATAATTTTCTGCAGTGTATTTTGTTGTTGTTATTTTCAACCAGATAACCTGATAACCCATGTGAACAACCACTATTATATCTAGTTAAAGAGCCAAAATTTTTAGCCGAATTTTGTCGAATTTTGCTTATTTTTGTACAAAGTTTGAAATTTCAGCTTACATGGTCTTAGTTAAATAACGAGCTATACTTTCATAAAAAGAAAAATTAAATAATCGCCAAAGCATGCTAAAATGTCTCTTCCCTATTTATATTTTCGCCACTGTATTTACAACTTATATTTTTCATATTCATGATTTTTTTAAGGGCATTAGTATTTACTTTTGTAATTTCACTAAATTCAATTTAGAATCATTTCATTAATAAACAAAAGAACTTAACAGAGAATTATACAAGTAATTTTTAAGCAAAAAACAAAACCGACTTCAATTATCATATAAAAATTTAAGAGAACCATTAATTTCTTACTGATCCAATTATCGGACCTGAGCTAGAACCTTTCCTTTAGAAAAAAGAATTATAGAAATCGGTTAACGTGCTGTAAAATTATGCGGTAACATATATAAAAAAAGAGAAAAATATTCCGACGAATTGATAACCTCCTTTTTTTGAAATCGGTTAAAAAATCTTAAAAATTTGAGCAAAATTTACAGAATAAAACGTAACCAAAGATCATAGAAAATTAGGATGCCGGCTATGTTTATGGCTCCTTTATATTCTACGTCCTTTATGATAACGAAAGTGATGCATTTATATGTACCGACTTTTAAAAACTATTCGGCGGGACAATTTCTTCAACAATGGTACTGTCCCGCCAAAATCGGTACGACTGGTCACCGTAACTATATGTACCACATCTGCATGGTTATAAGTCATACAGAGACCTCACTAGGCCGAGCACCGCTAAAGTGTCATCGAATTATAACTTAAGAAAATTTGCAGTTGCATGTATTTAGGCCCTTCATGTTATTAATCGCCTAAACACTAGCGAAGAGCCAAAATTTAAAGTTTTTCTAAGCCAGCCATCAATTTAGTAAATATCAAACTTAGATATGGGAATATAGTGACTACTTTCGTTACTCGTTTCGTTATAATAAAAAATCCCTCCCTCCCTCATATGTGATCGGCAGTGATCGTTTGTCAGACCCCTTTTCCCGTAAAACAATCACGTGATTTATGGACGCCCCCATAAGTACCGGATTTGGTTACCACAACATTTAAAGGTCTCAGTTGGAGGATTATTTTTAAATGCGTAATTATTTGGTTTATGTAGTTGAGTTACATGGTAACAATTACATTTTAATAAAGACTAGTTTAAAAGAAAAAGTTTTAGTGAACAATTTTTTAAAATTTTTGATGAATCTTGTAGTTAAAACCGTAAGAAGGCAAATTAACATCAAATAACTTTAATGAAAACATCTGCAAAAGAAAGAGAGCACGTGCTAGTATAGAAACCTCAAAAGCTGCTCTTTTATTCTCGCGTAAGGCTTAAAGTGCATGAGTGTCTGAGAGTACGAAAAAGGTGAGTAGCGGCATATTGTGCGCTTATAAGTATGTACACTTTACGAGAGAGTAGAGTATCATCCTAGCACTTATTGCTGGCGCGTAAAAGTAGTTGTTAATGCATGAAATTAAATAGAAAGTCCACCGAGAGTGCGATAGGGGAAAGAGAGAGTGATAAAGAGCGAGTTTGCGCGAATACTTTTAGGAGCACAATAGAAAGAATTTTTCGAATTATTCATGTTTCTGCATGCTCATAAAGCTTTTCCATAGGCTAGATTTTAACACGATTTGCGCTAATTTTGCCACACTGCATTGACACTGGCCCAAAGAAATGTGGCACAATCCATTTCACATGCACTCGAAAGCGATGGCTTACAAACATAGGTACTTATATCTGTATGTATACTCAATGTGTGCATGTACATATGTAAATATATATTTATGTAAAAAGTATATGACATTGTTGGTATTAGAGCACGGCGATTCACTACTTTTTGCCTTTAATTTGTGCGAGCTGTTATTCGAGAGTACATATTTTGACAAATACATACATACTTACATATGTACGCAAGTATACGTATGTATGTAAATAACAGTAATTTAACGCTGACTTCTTGTAGAAAATTTTGGCTTTACAGCTTCCATGACATTATTACAGTTATTTTCGCTCTCCATTTTCATAACTTCTATTTACTTTGCTCATTTTGAATTTTTATTCTTTTCGTTTTTTTTTTTTGTTTGCTCTTCTGTTTATTTATTTAGGCGTGCTTGTTCAGCACTCATTAACGTTATAGTTTCACTGCGAATTGTTGCTTTTGTATTTTCTTTTGTTTCCGCTGTTGTGTTGCCATTGTTGTTGCTGCTGTTGCTGTTATTATTTATTTGTTTTATTTTGCGCTCTAAACTCGCAAAAACACTTCATTATGGCAGCAAATATGCTTCAGGCGGTTTATTATAAATACATACATACAAAAATATGTACGTGTTTGTAAATGGCGACAATGTGCGCCCGTAACTATGCTTATTGTTTTGTCCGGCAAGCGGAAATTTATAGCACTTAAGCTGCATTCATCCAGGGTGTGGCATTGCTTGGAGCAAAGTATGTGAACTTAAATAATTTTGAAACGTTTTTGCAATAGCTTTGCATTTTTTATACCCAGCTAAATTTGTACAAATTAGTCCTCTTTGGTACATATAAGCTTAAGCTGTAAAA
The DNA here is from genome assembly GCF_013731165.1 of Rhagoletis pomonella. NCBI lineage: Eukaryota > Metazoa > Arthropoda > Insecta > Diptera > Tephritidae > Rhagoletis > Rhagoletis pomonella. Next base: position 2,724,943 of record NW_023458565.1, on the reverse strand, counting down.
GAAACACCCATGGACTGGATTTCCAGTTAAAAACAAATAATTTTAATTTTATTGGCAGCTACCCAGCTAGCCAAATGCGCCGCGCTTCGAATGCGGAGTGAAAAGGGACTCCAAGCGCAATACCTTGAAGAAGCTCTGATTAAGACCGTTCATTTTGACAAGGCTTTTATTTTTTAAATCATTCGTATAAAAGTCATTAACATTTTTTGCAGTTAAGAAGGTGTTGAGAAACAAAAGTTTACTACGACTTATACAAATGACTTTTATAAGTATGATTTAAAAAATAAAGGTCAGTGACTGATTTTTATTTATGACTTTTATAATTAAAAGTCTTCGATAACTGTTATCTGAGACATATAATTTAAAAATCAAATATAACTTTTATTTTGAAAAGCTTTGCACATAATTGTTAAAGAGCGATTTTTTTAATAAAAGTTGTAATTGTTACGATCGCTGATTTTAATGAGTATTATTTTCCAAGTAAGACATTTAGTTATTTTAATCGGCATAACTTCACGACCAAGATGGCATATTCTTTATCCGTTATGCAATTATTTGAGGGTACACCAAAAGTCTGGGCTAGCATCTATAACCACTGCTTACTGCTTTGAGTATGAGCGTGGGAGAAGGTGTTTAGAGAATTTTGGTTCATCGTTTTACAAATGGCAGTGATATATGAATGGAGTGTTATGCATACCAAGATCCTTAAATTTAAATAGCTGCATCAAAGCGTGTAATTTGGTTGGAGAAAAACTTGTTCCACACTTGCCAAAATGTTTTAGTGTCAAATAGTACTTTATTTTTATTTGTATGTACCAGCGACGTAGCCAGGATTTTTTGGGAGGTTCTGACAAAATATTTCTTTTATTTTCACTTTTATTTTAACATAGTTTGATTGAAAGGGAAATACCGATAAAAATAAAATATTTCACACAAACAGGGTTGAAATTTTGAAATCGTGCCCGTATTTTGTTTGTAAGTCAAATATTAGTGGCATTATGCTACTATCCTATAATCCACCAACAAAGCTGTTTTTTATTACTGTAAGTCGCTTTGTCACTTTTTTTAATTTTGCCGTGATATTAACCCATTATTCATTAACCATTAGTTGTTTTGCTTGCCTAAGTGCGTTGTAGTTAAGAAGCGCAAGAAGTTGTTGATCGAATGGCATAAGAAATAACTTAATAAAAGTACTTAAATATTTTGTGATGATAAGAACGGCTAAATATTTCCTGAATGTCAACCAGTTTTTTATGCAAAAAACACTAAAAATAAGATAATTACCAATGTCTATTTATTGCTTAAGGAGCTTCACTGATTTCCTCGTTTTTATATTTTCGTGAAATAAGACTCTTGAAAAAAAACCAAAATAATATGAAATATTTCCAGAATGTCACTTTTAGGTGAAAAATGATTTTTTATTTAAATAGCTTATTACTTCAAAAGTGTTCAAATAGCATGTACTTCACGTAGAAGAAAGATTCAACAAAAAGCCTGCCTCCCAAGAAAAACCATGAAAAAAATTCCACATTAGTTTATGTGACAAATGAGACTCAAATTGATATGCAAATGTTTAAAAAGCATGCATTTAATGTTAGAAATCAATACAATGCGTATCGGGTAGTATACTTTACTTTTTTGTAACAGATTCTAAACTTATTTAATCCTTTAACTTACTTAAAAAAAAGGTGGCATTCTGGAAAATATTTTACAACAATAAATAAGAAAAAAATAATAATTTTTGAAGAGTCTAAAAGCAGTTTCGTATTCTGCAGAAATTTTCACGTCGTTAAACGACTTCAGAGGATAAATTTACCAATATTAGAAAAAAATTAATAAGGAAACATATTTGGAAATTACTAGAGTTCTTCTAGTTCGTTCTTCTCAATGAACTAGCTCTCTGAGTCTTAGTTCGTTTACCTTATTGAACTTACTTTTTGGTTGTTTTTGTTTCCGACAGGATAGGAGTATGATATATTGTGGAACGATTTTCCATCATCCCTTGTCAAATTTGGTTTGGAGCCAACACATAATAATAATAAATTGGCGCTTACACATATGTTAGGGTTTGGCCGAACTTCTCCTCACATTTTTCGCGTGCGCCATAATGTTGTCACACAAAGTGGAGGGACCTGCAGTTTTATGTCGACTTCGAACGGCGATTATATTTTTAGGAGGAGTTGTTTTTCATGGCAAAAATACACTCGGGTGGTTCACCATGGCCTACCGAGGGACGACCGCTGTTAAGAAAAAAACAAATTGCGCTTCGCTTTGGCATCTGAAACAGAAAGTCTTTTGTTAAACAGCAAATCCCAAAAACTCATCTAAAATACTTACTTTTTAACACAAATTGCACTAAACGATGTAAAAGAATGGAAATTTAATGAAATAAAATGTTTTTTTTTTAGCGCGAATTCCGCTAAGCTGTTTCTTTATGCCATTACAACGAAAATCGAGTTCCCAAATTTCAAATTTTGTTGGAGTATTGCCACAGAAAAGTTCAGTTCACTTAAATGAACGAACTAATGAACTAGTTCAATTAAAAGAGCTAGCTATTCGGCTCTTTAGTTCAGAAGCTCCCCAAGCCTAGAAATTACCCATGTATGTCAGCACACAGGCATGCATATTTACCTAGCTGCGAGTATTTACTCAAATTATTTAAAATTTTTCAGAATGTGCAAGCATTTTATTAATTAAAGTACTTATAGTTATACTTCTATATATGTAGATAAACTGGCATTGCTCTACTAGAGGCAATGACCTGCCCGCACAGACGCTAAGTATCGGATAAGGTTTCTTTAATTCTCATAAATGCACGTCACACTCAGATATCGTATGCATATACATTAGGGTGTTCCAAAAACAGTAAAGTGGGAATTGTAATGCTCTTACCTCTTAGGATTGTTCCATTTCGATTAAAAAGAAACGATGTTTTATTGGTCCCACTTTCGCATTTTTCTGGGTTTTTGTGGGTTTTCGGCGGACCTATAAATTATAGTTGCGATGAAAAAATGCTTAAATAAACAATTGGTTACTATTATTGGGAATCTCTTGCAGATAACCACAGTTTTCTGGTAGAAAAATATTGATTTTTTACTATTCTATACCATTTCTACGAAAAGTTTTTTTCTCCATATAAAATCCATGGAAAACTATGGACGCTTTGAGCAACCCCTTTTTTTAATTTCAAAATAAAAATAAAAATTCCGACTTTTCTTTTCCCCCCGACATGCATATTTGGACCACCCTAATGTGCATAGTATTTATTTCTCTGAAATGGCTTAAACGAATTAAATTATTTATGCAAAAAGTGCGCATACCTTCAAATGTACATATAAGCCTACTTAAGCGCTGGAAGAGCAACGTTGTTTGAAGTTGGTTATGGAACATTACAACTGGCAGATGATGTTTTTGTTTTACAAAAAAATTTTGTAGATATTTAATAGCTTTTTTATGAAATAAGGATATATTGCGTATAAGAATGGATGCACATACACACTTACATACATAAATATGTACATATATGTATATACTACATACATAAGAATTTCTCTTTTTGTTTGCAGGAAATAGCATTAAATTCTGCTTATGCAGTAAAAAAAAGTATACGACCCTCAGCAGAAAGTTTTTGCACAAAATTTCTAGACAAAGTGTACGAACTTTGGCAGGATATGTATCAGTGCGCAAGTAATTGGCAGACACTGAAGCATGGCAGTGAAATCTGAGGACGTCGCGGTATCCGTCACCAGTGCCATTGCATTCAATACGCGAAAAAGTTCTGTGCACATACAGAAAAAAGTATGTAAGGGAAAAGCCCTACACAGGCACATGAATACATAAATTTTCCACAGCGCACTCACGCGTACTAGCAGGCCTAAGTGTGAATACCCCGCAGTAAAGTGAACTATGTACATATGGATGTAGTTCAGAAGTAGTCCAAAACCAAGTTACGCCTAGATTAAAGAATCAGCCGACCCTAGGTTCGATTTTTGGGAATTGAGCTTAAAAATAGCGTTTCTGAACTCCAAAGCGAACTCGGAAGCCAACTATTGTTATGTGCGAAAAATGTTAATTCGAGTTAACTGCATTCGTTTTACGATATAATGGATATCGCTAGCTTAGAAAGAAAAGTTGCTAAGTCCCATTTCAAAAATTTTACAGGAGAGGAAAAAATCTTCCTATAGCCATTTTCTTTAACTATTTCGCAAGACTTTGAATCAAACATTTTGCGCTTTTAAAGCAAAGCAAAACTCCATAAGAATCAGAAGGATTCGATATTTATTAAAAGATGTCGTATTATTTTCGCTTTATCGGATTTGTGGTGCTTCTTTTGGACTTAGCAATTTTTCCTTTTATTGCTTATGAAGAGGAAAAAATAAAACAAGTACCTTTATAATTTTCGAAACGATGCGTTTTCAATTTCTCTAGCCTCCTATATCAAAATATGAGTTTTCATAAAAAGTGGACTTAGCAACTTTTCACTCTAAGCTAGCGATATGTATATATATACATATACATATGAATGTATGTATGTGTGTAGTGCGGAACTAGCTCTTTTAAGAGGCTGTTCCATTTGCTGACAGCAAGGTAGTAAGCGCATATATTTATGTGCATATGCATGTATATTACCGTGGGCCGAAAACCGCTTTTTTAGAATTTTGTTTGATAATAGCAAAAATATGGTTCATTATGCTTTAAGAAAAATCTGTGTGAAATTTGGAATTTTTCGGTCAATATCCTAGGCTCGCCCAAGTCCATCAAAGTTCAATATGCCCAAAATATAAAAGTTAATAAATAAATTAATTAATAAATTTGTTTACTAAAATTACAATAATCTTTGAAAGTATTAGTCCTACATAATTTGGTATATGGACCTTTTTTGTAGAGTATTGAACTTAGCTAAGAAAAAAATATTTTTAGTACTTGAACTTTGGTGGACTTGGGCGAGCCTAGGATATTGACCGAAAAATTCCAAATTTCACACAGATTTTTCTTAAAGCATAATGAACCATATTTTTGCTTTTATTGTGAAAAAGCGGATTTTCGGCCCACGATAATGTATATACTACGTATAAATATGCTTATGTCCACATGTTTTTTTATGTCTGCATTTGGTAAAGTGATGACGAAGCAGCTGTGCGGTGGGTGCAAAAATATTTGTTCTTTTATTCACTTTTCGTACCGGACGTGCTGCACAAATTTTACGTGCATCTTCTCATGTTGATTTCATTTCACATTCTCTCTTTCCATGACCTTACATTATCAACTATTTAGTGCAGTTAACCACTAAACCAAAGTAACGGAACGATGCAAAAAAAACACATCAGTGCTAAGAAATAATCAAACATTACTTCCTTGAAATTTAATTTCATAAGAGGCTCCATAACTAAAACGGAAACTATAATCATTATTACGTTACCTTAATTCTCGAAGGTTCTAACCAGCAAATTTTCTATTTTACAGAAGAAGCAAAATACATTTGAAAAACTAAATCAAAAACTGTAGATAGGGCTTTTTAAAAAGTGGCATAACTCCATTGTTTTTGATACTAATGCTGGATTTCCACTAGGCATTAAATGGCAAAAATGACAAATGACGAAGTCGGGCATTAAAAAATAATCGTGTCATTACATTAAAACAATAGTCTTTAAGTTCATTTCCACATGGCATTATTTTAAATGGCATACATTTTTTGTCATTTCAATGCCTAGTGGAAATCCAGCATAACATTTTCAAATTTCTAGAGAACGTGTATTTTAATATATTCTACCAAAATCTGTGAAGAACACAGTGTCGGAAAAAGTGTTGGCTAGGGCCCTTGTGAATTGAGGTAGCGATTAGCTTTATTTAGCTGAAATTTATACAGAGACCGCACCCAGTCAACTTTTTGTAATTTTCTTTCCTAAAACATTGCCCTCTAATATTTCTAACGGGAAACCCCGATCATAACTTTGTACGGCGAAGACAAAAAAAAAACTCCCCGGAAGTTTGTGAACAGAAAATAACTAAATGTGAAACAAGTGCATAGTAAAAATAAATATGTATTTTTAAAGCAAGCTTTCTAAATATGAACAAAATCGGCCGCACGGCGCCAAAGTTCAGATTCCTCTACAGAGACTCAAGAAATAAAAATTAATTTTTTTGCCAACTCATACCCAAAATCGATACTACCAAAGTCGAGGATAACATATCAAAATTGGATTGGAGTCGTTTATGGCGTGTCACAATGGGGTCCAATTTCAGATGCTCCATGGAGACTCAAAAAATTAAAAATATTTTTTTTTTTCATTTAATACCCAAAATCGTTACTACTAAAGTTGAAGGTATCACATACAAATTCTGGTCCGGATTGGAGTCGGTTGAGACGTCTTCATAGGGTAATCTGAAATCTGAACTTTGCCCTCTGTGCGACACGCCTTAACCGACTCAAATCGGGACCAAAATTTTATATGTGATATCTTCGACTATAGTAGCATCGACGTAGGGGTTGAGGCTTAGGAAATCTGATGTAAAAATTTGCTTCCTACATTTAAGGACCACCCTAATGTACAAACATATATGTATGCATACCTATAAAAAGATATGCATGTGAATTTATCGGCATTTGCGATTGCAAAGCACATTTCTGTGTCTCGATTTGTTCACTTTTCGGCAATGCGGTTAGCCTTTTTCAGTCTGCTTTGTTGATTTTTTTTTTGTACTTTTTGTTGGTTGTTTTACTGCCACCACTTTGGCCACTACGCTGTTTGATGTATTCGCATTTTCACATTTTTTTCCTGGTTACGGTGGCTTTTATTTTTGGGTATATTTTTTCATTACTATTGCATTTTGCTGTATGCAACGAGTAATTTATTTATTCTTTCATTGCCGCGCCATATTTGAATGTCCTTTAATTTTTGCTTGCACGTACCAATATTGTGACAGAATGGTTAGTTAAAGAGCTTTAAGCATTTTAAAATGCATGCATATATGCTAAATATTTGCAAAAACGAATTTTACTTACATTTCGCAGCGTATTCGTTTTAATCATTTACTAGTACTTCTAAACTGAAGTTGTATTAACGCCCACTTAAAATGATTATGGACGTTTAACTCAGTTGCATTTTTAATTTCTTGCCGATTATAAGCAGAACAAGTAAAAAAAGCTAAGTTCGTGCGAAGACGAACATTAAATACCCGGCGCAAGTTTCACCTTTGCGAAAACTACCGCTACATGGTAGATAGGCAGGAGGGCTTTTACTCCTATTTCACACATCTTCGCTAGTATGTTCAGTTAGAATTACAGTCGACGTCCAAAAATACGAATTATATAATGTCAGCCCTATTCGTAAAATTGAAAAATTCGTATAACCGCAACGAATATTTTGCTATCAAAAAAGTAACTAAATATATGTAAAAATTCAAATTATTTTTTATTTTCTTGAAATAAGAAAATCAAAACATAAACTTGTTATAATAAATGCTTGTACTAAATTACCGTACAACTTCAGTCTGCTGGAAATTCCGTCATTAAACTCTGACGTCTATTGATCTGCAAACTCATTGCTGAAGTAATGGAAAGAGGAACATCGCCCACTTCGCCGAATCCGGCGTCATTAAAAATTCTGTTCCAGCATTTTTTTAATGAATCCTCGGATACTTTCTTCCACGCCAATGCAAGTAAAAAAACTGCTTGGAATAAGTTGGTTTGCTTGAGGCAAGACTTTCAAGACATATGTACCACTGAGGTCACAGTCAATGACAATAAGCTGGTGCGATAATGATGTACAATAGCTTAATCATATTCTGATTCATGGACCTTGGAAATTGTCTGGTAGCATTTTCCAAAAGGCTAGATTTGCACGGTTTAAACACTGCTTCATGTGAAAGAGGATGTCTCTCTATCACACTCGCTAGCTCCTTAATGATAAAAGTTCTTTGCTAGAGGAAAATTTTTCACCAGATTCCTTCAGCAGTCTGATTCCGTATCGTTTTTTTTTTTAATTTTGTAAGCCAACCATCATTCGCAAAAAATGTGTTATTGTACAATTTCTTATGCAACTCGCACGCTATACATTTCAGTTGCATAGCGCCTACTGGAAAGTGACATTTTCGTTGAGTTAAAAACCACTGATGAAGTGCATCTGCCATTTTAAAGAATTCTCCACTTCATTGTCAAGCGACGTTTCGTAGAACTTGTAGTGCTGGCTAAAATTTGCGCCTTTTGTTTTTTTACTTTGCAAATTGTTGATTTAGAAAAGCTAAATTTGCTTGAAATGTACAATCGCAATCCGCGAGTATATTTATTTTGTCATGCAGCGAAACTCGCTTTAAAAAAAAAATAACAGTTATAAGTTGTAACGGAAAAACGTTACTCCATAACAGTTATTAGATGAGAAATAGTTTTAATCTCGCCAATAAGAGTTAAAATCCAACATTTACTTTTTACGTTGACTGATAACTGTTATATCTCAACGCTTATTTTTTCCGTTGCTTGATAACAGTTATTACCAAACGTTTATTTTTTACGTTGTCTGATAATAGTTATTTCACTCCTCCTCTTTTATTTTCATCATCTTTATCTTCTTATTCATCGCCGTTTTCGTCAATATTCTTATCTCACAAAGTTTATCAGACAACGTAAAAAGTAAACGTTGGATCAAGCAACGTAAAACATAAACGTTGGGAAATAACTTAGAAATAGCTTGGAAATATGAAATATTAAATCACGTTTATCACTTTGGGCACATAAAACAGAAAAAGCGACAACTTTAAGAGTATATTGCAAGGAGACGGTAATTTTCTAGGCAAATATTTGATTAAATAGTGATGTAGAATTTCATCTACTTTCATTTAAATTACGTCGTGTCTAAGTCTTATGCATTTTGTCCGCCGAATAATTTGTTTTCTTATATATATAAAAAAAAAAAACAGAAAAAATAAATCGATGAAATGATAATCTCCTCCTTTTTTTTGAAGTCAGCAAAAGAATTTAAAAAAAAGGAACAGTCCAGCGCCTTCGTCTTGGTCTGCAGGCTGTATCGGAGATACACCCGCTAAATTTAAACGTAGAATACGTGGTATGGTTAAGAGCATATCCAAGTCAAAAACGAAAGCACAAACTAAGAAAAAAATATCGATAACAAAAGCGATAATAAAATCGATAACAAAATCGATAAAAATATCGATAACAAAATCGTTAACTAAATCGATTACAAAATCGATAAAAAATCGATTACAAAATCTATCGAAAAATCGATTACAAAATCGATAACAAAATCGATTCCAAAGTCAATAACAAAATTGATAACAAAATCTATCAAAAAATCCATTACAAAATCGGTAATAAATTCGATAAAAAATCGATAAAACTATCGATAACAAAAGCGATGGCAATATCGATAGCAAAATCGGTAAAAAAACCGATAAAAATACCGACAACAAAAGCGATAACAATATCTATAGAAAAATCGATAAAAATATTGATGACAAAAGCGACAAAAATATCGATAACAAAAGCGATAACAATATCGATAGCAAAATTGTTAAAACAATCAAGAAAAATATCGATAACAAAACCGATAAATAATCAATAATAAAATCAATAACAGAATCGATTACAAAATCGATAACAAAATCGATAAAAATATCGATCATTATATCGATAAGTTCCGAAAATATCGATAGCAAAATCAATAACAACATCGATACAAATTTCGATAACAAAATCGGTGAAAATATCGGTAACAAAACCGATAAAAATATCGATGGCAAAATCGATTAAAATATCGGCAACAAAATCTATAAAAATATCGATAACAAAATCGATGGCAAAATCGATAACAAAATCGATAAAAATATCGATAACAAAACCAAACAGATCCACATTAACTGAAACTTTCATATGTACGTATATATGCATTTACATATGTACATACGCTGCGATCAAAAGCCGCATTACATACGCATACATACTTTTTGTCTCCTTCCCACACTTCCAACATATGCACGTGTTTGCAAAATGATGACGAGGTGATTTTGTATGGAAAATCATTTATGCCCATATATTTGAATAAAATAAACATATATAGAAGATATCAACCAATACTTCCCATATACCAAACGAAAGCAAAACTCTTGAATTTTTGAAAACAAAAACAAAATCATTCGAGCGGTTTTCGAGCATTTTGGTAATGAAAAAAATTTGCAAATTTTTTCAACAATTTTTTGCCTTAAAATGCTCAATATTTGTTAAATTTATATAAAATTTGTACCCGGTAATATTTCTACTGCTCCAAAGAACCTATATCCCGAAAATGAAAGTTATATATGCCAACAATAAGTTGCTAGAGCACTTTAAAGGCTCAAAATTGACCCCAAAATAAGGCAATGTTTACCGTTGTTTTTACGACAGAAACCGAATTGGTTATTTACAAAAATGAATCTGTCGACAGGTTTGGAATTTTATCTTTGAAACGCCACACTTTTCTTTGAAATCGCTTTATTAGTTCTCGTGCAATAAGCGTTTTTGTGAAGCTCTAAAAATTACAACTACAACATTTGAACATAGCCCCCATACCTTAAGGTAAGACGTATTCTACGTCAAAACATGTTTCAGTATTTAGAAACGTATATGAGCAAATCTCCCAAGTGGTTTTTAGTATCATCTCAGTAGAATAAAAATGCGAAAACATTCTCGATATTCCATTTTTACAATTTTTATTGGCAAATTCGAAATTCATTCTAAAACTGTTATATAATTAATAGGCGGCTTACACAATGTGTCTGACCCGCGAGTCGGTTTGAATGTGTTTGCGAAAGTAAATATGGGTTAGTTACACCGACATGACTCCCGGTCAAGTCTCTGAATGATTCACCTGTGTGTAGGCGACGGCGAGTCAACACGTACGCAAATGACTCGCGAGTCCGACGCACCGTGTATGCCGCCTATAAAGGAGGAAAGTAATATAGATGAGCATAAGGAATACTATGTAACTACGTAAAAATCTCCCATGCTAATATTATATAATTACTTTTAAATAATATGACTTTGAAGTTAAGGCGTGAGAGTAAACGTGTTATATGACCTCGTATGGTGCTGCGCGGCGTATACGTTACACATGCAACTACGAGTACATCGATGGCTGAGTGAAAGATCGACCTATCTCGGCAGCCGATTCAAAAACGCCCTATCTCAGCACATTTTTAATGTATTTTTGTTTGAGATACGGCGTTCTTCAACCAAATTCTGAGGAAGCGCGAGATAGGGCGTTCTCGAGCTGGCTGCCGAGATAGGTCGATTTTCCACTCAGCCATCGATATGAGCATTAATAGTTATTTGTGCTTTTTTAAGTATATAGTTTTCGTTTATTAAAATTTCGCGTTGTTCTTTATACAAAATTGATTTTGATGTAAATATGTTAAATGTACGCAGCTGGAAGAACGAAACGCATAATTTTCTGTGAAATGTTTTAATTGATTGTGCAAAAAAAACAGTTTGTTTAGTTCTAGTAAATCACTTTTTATATACAACTACAAAAGCTCTCAGGTTTGGAGAAAATTTTTTTCTGTTATTTGCCAGAACATTTATGTATATCGTTGCTGAGTATATCTTCAATCAATAGTGAAATTTTATGCTATTCATCTTCAACTTTTTGGCTGCAGCAGGTTTTTAAGAACCTAAATTTACCATTCCAAATTGACATATCAAAAAACAACAAACGCAAAAATAGACTGATGTGATTTTTCAGAATTTCTAAAAAAACGCTGTGTTAAAAATATTTCTTAAAATGGTTGAAATACCCGCAGACATATCGGACAGTACTTAAAAAAAGTTTTTAATTGTCAAAGCGAGGGCATAAGTGGGAAAAAAAGGAATAAACTCCTATGCCGGATTTCCACTAGGCATTCAAATGACCAAAAATGTATGCCATTTTAAAAAAATGCCATGTGGAAATGAACTTAATAAGCTTTTTTTTAATGTAATGGCACTATTATTTTTTAATACCCGACTTTGTCATTTGTCATTTTTTCCATTAATGCCTAATGGAAATCCAGCATTAAATGGAAAATTTTGGTAAATTACTTTTAACAGGTTATTTTTACCCTTAATCGGGGATCACACGATTTGTTTTCGACCTTATTTTTCACACAGGTAACATTGCTTTGTAAACCAATCTGAATCTAAAAAAAATCTCGTTCAATTATTTCGAAATACACCGATTTTTTAAACTCATAACCGAGACCCAAAGAAGTGTTTTTACGATTCTTGTGTGTCTATCGGTCAGTCTTTTGGTTAATATGTATGTCTGTGTCTTTTCTCTCTAAATTTCGATATGACTTTAATTGACAGATTAATCGATTTCAAGACTTCAGATCATACCATATCATATTGCAAATTTGTAAAATGTGCAGGTAAGAATTCTTAATTATAGGCGTAAGATTAACTGCGCTGAGACGCCTAAAAGCATACTATTTTTTTAACAGCAATCACCTTTATGTGTACATACGTACTTATTTATACCTTTATATATATTTGAGCATGCTAACCTTATTATCAATGAGTGCTGCCTTGGCTGTTGATTTTTGCGCCTTGATCCACTCAAAATCTACGCTACGCATTTACGCTGTCTGCATATACGAAATTTTCTACTCGCCACATTTATTTACATACTATGGCAGTCTAGTAATGTTGCGGCCATACTCAGTCGCTGCTGCTGCTGCTGCTGTTGCTGCTGCTGCCACGACACTCATTTAAAGCATGCCACAACTGCCAGCACACACGCACTTACGCGCACTTGTATACACCGACACACACACACACTGGCACATGTTCAACACATTTTTTTGCAGGCGAATATATTCGTATACTTGTATTTGAGGATACGCATACATAGACATGCGTTTGCGTATTTGCGGGCGTAACTCGCATTTGACAAGCTAGTCAACTGCATTGCTAGACAACGCGCACAATTGCTTATACATACGCTTGCATACATATTTAGGTATGTGGGCAAATAAGAGTATATATGTGTGCATGTGCTAACCATGTGCTCCTTGTGAAAATTCGCATGCAAAGCTACGCATTTTAAAGCAATATTCACGGTTCTTTTATGAAAATTTGGGCGTAATTTTTCTCAATACTTAATTGCATTTTATCTCCTTGGCTTCACTTCATTTCATTACACTTCATAACACTTTTTCCAGCACAGGCGCCCATTCACTAAATACTTGTACTATTTAGTTAGGCGCCGCCACTTTGTAGAGCCTTTTGCTCCTAATTTTTCGGTATTCGCAGTCATACCGCAAGTCGCGCACAAATACTATTTCAACTGCTTCTACATGTATATATGTATGTATGCGTATATTTAGGCACCTTAGGTGCTTTTGAGTTGCGTTTTCTTTTTTTGTTTTTTTGTTTTTGTTCACCCAAAAAAAGTAAAACTTTTGAGTCCGTCCGTCCGTCCGTCACGACAAACAAACGCTGCGTACGCTGCTTCCAAATCAACTGATTCATCCTGCGAAGCTTTTCGCTTACAACAGCCAGCACATTTCCGAATTCCACTTTCAACGGCCCATTTATCAGTTTCTCTTGCCATTCATCTGCATTTAAGTGTATGTGTGCACTTTTGCCATTTCTGTGATGTGGTGTGTATGTTTTGTTTTCTTTTGATTTTTTTTTTCTTAGTTTTTGTTTGCCACTCTTTTGTGCTGTTCTTCCGGCGACGACATTCGTGTCATGCTTGTCAGTTGGGTGCCACTAGCTGTGTGATACTTGGTATTTTAGTTTGGGGGCGCGCCTGGCACAGCATCCCATGTGGTCTTGTGTTTGTTGTTGTTACTTTTGTTTTCTGTCTGGTCTGCTATTCCTTCACACAACTGTCAAAAGTCGGTTAACCGATGGGTGTGTTCTAAAAAGCGCAAACAGGTCGAGAGCACTGCAAGGAGCAACGTAATTGTTTTGCTTTCTCTCTCTCTCCCTTACTCTCACACCCTCTCTTACTCTTGTTCTTGGTATGTGTTGCTCCCAACTTTTGCTCACTTTTTTTTATAAAAAACGGCACAGTGGCGTTTGGAAACAAAGTTCGGCTTCATGCCCTGCTTGAAATGAGGATATTAAGGGTACCGCCGGGCATCAGGGACCGTCGTGTATTCAGTATTTTGCATGAATGATCCTTAGTGATGATCGATCAGGCCGTAGCTGACAGGGATAGCAAAGGCTTAATACGAAACCTTCTACCGTCTAATGAAATCTTCAAACCCAACGCTAATGAAGCCTAAAACCGCGATTGCAAAGTATTTGAAAGAGCAGCATTTGAAGCCTGCATCCAGCTATTGGCTCGTCTTCTCTTGTTAGACTTCAGTATCGTGTTGACTTATAGTTGCCAGATTATGTTGTTTTTTTTTTTTTTTTTTGTAAACAATATTCTTTCTACAAACGTCGCTACAGTATGCCAGTTCTTATCTTCTTGAAGCATGGTATTTAGTATGTTCTCCGTTCTTACCGGACCTATTAAAGCCTCTATTTCTGAACGTTCCCTGCACCATTTTTCACATTGAAAAAATGTGTGTTCAGCATCATCATCAGACCAGCTGCAATAGATACAGCTCGGTTTATCTAATTTTTTTATTTTGTGGAGGTATTTCCGAAAGTATCCATGACCGGATAGCAGATGTGTTAGGTAGTACCTCACCGTGCCTCCCTGCGTCCCTTCAATCCATTTTCGTATATTTGGGATGAGTCTCGCTGTCCATCTTCAACGCCATCTTCTCTGCCAGGCGTCTATAGAATTATTTTTTATTACTTCCACTCTGCTTCGAGAGAGGTTCTCAGATTATTTTAGTATGCAGTATTTCATGCGCTCATCGGCAAGTAGGTCGATTGGTTTAAGGCCCGCTATTGCTAAAACTGCAGCGTTTGATACGCGCTTATTATTCTGAGTGACATCGTTCTTTGTACGGTCATGATGAGTTGTCTTCTGCATTTCGATTTTAAAGTGTCTGCCCATACTTCGCTTCAGTAAAGAAGGATGGAGCGACTTATTTCAATAAACAGTTTATGCCTCACTGGTAGGGGCCCGTTAATGTTCGCCATCAAACTGCTTAAGGCTGTTGTGACCCCCGCTGCTTTGTTTGTAGCGTATTTTAATTGTTCGTTGAATGTCAATTTCGAGTGTAACCTGATTTTGCAGCTTTTTGTGTTACAGCTTTTTCAGTTTTTGGGTCGCTAAATTGAGGCCGTAGGAGCTTAGCCAGTCTTGTGTGCGCAGCATGACTTGCGTCAGCTTTCGTTGCGCATCCCTTGTCTCTCGGGCCCGTTTCAACGCTGCAACATCATCTGCATATAAGTAAGTAATGTTCCACAGGTCTGGACCTAAACTAGTTCCTTGAGCTGCACCTGTTATTATGGTCATCTCTTTGAGGCCGCCACTTGTATGGTATATTAGTTTGCAGTCCTTAAGATAGCTACGATTCATTCTCTTAAAATGACCTTCGAGTGTATTAATGATGTCTCTCCACCTGCCGCTATTGAAATCATTTTTTATATCTAGCGTGTCTAATAGTACAATCAGTCTTTAGTAATGACTTCCATGCTGAGTTAGCTTTGCTGCTTCCACCACATCGTGCAGGGCGCCGATGTTGGATCTAACCTTTCTAAGGCCATATTGTCGTACACTTAATCCACAGGCTTCCTCCATTGCTGCATCTAACCTTGGTTTTTCTTTTTCCAATAGCTTTCCTGCTGTGTCTAACATACACAAGGGACGGTATGCCGCCGGACTCGAGGGGTCTAATTTGGCATTGCTAATTCGCATTCCATTTTCATGGGAAGATTCCTTCTTTAAGACATGCGTCGTGCATATTAAGCAGAGGGTTTGGGAGATTTATTACCAGTTCTTTGAGAACTTCTTCCGGAAAGTTATCTGGTCCAGGGCTTTCTTGTTCGTAAAACTTCTTCCAGCTATTTTGAGCTCGTCTTTTGTAAATAGGGGAAACGGTATGTCGTTCACCTGATCAGGTTCCTCTTTTCGTAGAGGGTGGCTGGGAAACAAGGTGTTAACGATGTTGTCTATTAGCCCTTCTTCATTTGCGGCGGTGTGATTTCCCGTACGTCTGGCTCTTGTAAGCTCCCTTCTCTTACTGATGCGTTTCCGTCTCAGCTGTGCAATTTCTTCATTCCACTAGTAGACAGGCTGTTGTTTTCCTCGTTTTATTTTTGGGATAGAAATATTACACGCTTTTTTTATTGAAAACATCGTAAGTTTGTGTTTAAAGGCTAGATAAATTTTAAAACCTACTTGGTAAAACGGGCCTTTAACTTTTTGAATTCTTCTCACTTAATCGTTTTTTGATTCGGGAAGAAATTGCTATAACCCTTATGTCAATAAGAAAACAAAAACTTGTTTAATGAAGTCAAGTATCTGGGAATTATCCTTGATGACAAACTCTCATGAAATCCGCACCTATATAAAGCTATTTAAATAAAGAGGACATCAATTTAAAACCTACTGGCAACTAATGCTGAGAAACTGGCTCATCAGATCTAAACTGGCAATGTGGATGTGGAATGTCGTCGCCAAACTCACCTTAACATATGGTTGTTGAAGGAAGGCAAAAGTAAAGTTCAAATATTCCAAGAACGACACACGATCCTGAGGTGAGAGGCACCCAACAGCGACTGTCGAGGCGTTTCTTGACCAATTGGTTAAATCCGAATCATGAAGAAATTAACGATACTCTTAAATTTTTATATGAGTATTGAAGTCGGTTTTGTTTTTGGCTTAAAAATCACTTGTAATAAACTAAAAAAAACACTTGGAATTCTGTTAATTTTTAATTCTCAAAGTGAGTCACACCTTTTTTTTATTCAGGGACCGTAACAGTTACAACTTTTCTTGAAAAAATATCTCTTTAACAATTATTTTTTGACTTTTATTTAATTACTCCTTAAAAACGGTTATTTCTGACTTTTATTTTATAAATCCAAAATAACAATTATTTTTGACTTTTATCTAAATAATCTGCAAATAACAGTTACTTTTAATTTTTAAATTATGTGTCTTAGATAACAGTTATCGATGACTTTTATTTAAAAGTCATAAATACAAATCAGTCATTCTTATAAGAGTCATTTGTATAAGTCGTAGTAAACTTTTGTTCCCAGCACCTTCCTAACTGCGAAAAATTTTAATGACTTGTATACGAATGATTTAAAAAATTAAAGTCGGTCACTGATTTATATTGAAGACCTTTAAAAGTAAAAGTCACTGACTGTTTTTTATTGATTACTTCAATAACTGTTATCTAAGACATATAATATACAAATCAAAAATAATTGTTATTCTGGATTTATAATATAAAACTCAAAAATAATTTTTATATTTTTTAATTTTGCATAAAAATTGAAAATTAGAATTTATTTTTGAATTTGAGTCTCGGTGAAAAAAGAAATCGATTGGTATGTATCATTTAGTTGTAGAACATTTCCTTTATAGTGAATTTTTCCATGATGAAAACTATCAATAACTGTAATGTCCGATCCCTAGTTTTATTTTATAATTTTTTTCATTCTTTTAAATTTTTAACCGACTTCAAGAAAGGAGAAGGTTATCAGTTCGTCGGAATATAAATATTTTTTTATTGTTTTTTTTTTTATGTATGTTGCCGCATAACTTTGGACCATCATGAAATATATATATATAATTATATTTTTTTTTATGAGAATTGAAGTCAGTTTTTTTGCTAAAAATTGCTTGTTTTCTTTTCGTTTAATCATATCTGTTTTTATGTTATTTAAGCTAGCATATACATATATATTTCACTTCCCTTGTATTTTCGGCTTTCCCTGCGCCTTTCGACCTCTCACAACATGCATTTTGTTAAATATACCAATTAATATGTATGTATGTACATAAGTGCAAAGATATATATATATATATATATATATATACGCATATATGTATGTTTCACAAAGCTCTTATCTCTCTACTCAAACGAATATTTATTAAACCGTTAAGCTTTCTATTCCCGGCTCTCATTATGCTTGCTTCGAGTAGAGAAAGTAAAGCTTTTCGCTCAATTATCACTACCAAAGGTCAGCTTTCACGTACATTCGCTGCAAATTGTAGATATCAGCAAATGCAATGTAGTTATTACAAGTGTGTATGTGCTTGTTAGCAAGAACAACAGCAACAATAGATACGTTTACACACAAATGTACTCATTCACCTCGTTTAATATGCATACATGCATTTACATATACATACATACATATGTATGTACTATTTAATTTTCCGCTGTTCTTACTGTCGCCGCAGTGTCTTCCGCTTTTGTTTTGCTTTACCACTTTCTATTGTTGTTTTCAACAGGCAGACTTTGCGTTCGTGCTATTGCCAGCATGCCGCACACCCCTGATTCTTGGCATCACAACAAATCAGTGCGATTACGCCGAAAGCATCGCCATCAACGCGTTGATTGAAATTTAAATATTCATGTCGAAATTTTGTGTCTGTCTGGTTGTCCGTTGTTTGTGAGCGCTGTGTCCCACTCTGTGTTGCTCCTTGCTATTGCCGGTATGTCTGTACGTGTAAGCACCTATTAATTTCGAGTGTAAATGTAAATAAATTGGCTTGTGTTTCCTGTTTTTCAGAATTCCTAGCAACAAAGGGTTCTCATCAGTTTGCACGCACAATTAATGGTTGCATCTCTTACATACATACATATGTACATACCTAGCTTACGCGTATTATTTAATTGTCTGTCGCTACTCTGTAATACATATATATGCATGTACGTATGTATATTTCTGTACAAAATATATATTTACGTCTAGTTACTTGTTGTGTACAGCCAGCTTTGGTTTTGAGCTTCACCTCTCTTCCTCCAGTGTGCTATTAGGGATCAACAACTTTTTTAGTAATCACATTTAAACATGAAAATTAGTAATGGAATTAATTCTCAATTCAATTTTGACTGAAATTGAAATTGACAACAACGAAAGCGACTACGACAATCGCACAGTAAGAAGCGTGAGCAACAACAGCTGCGAGACGTTTATTTTACCAGCAACAGGATGCAGCCGGAAATATACACATACATACTAGAGGTTTACGCCGAACGGCTTTGCGGCGGCGGCGTGGTCAACTTCAAAAAGTATCGGCGGCGGCGGCGAGGCCGGCGCGTCTGGAGACGCCGGCGCTACTGCTCATAAGGTAGATTCCAAAGAGCCATGAGGTTACTAATCTTGTCCTGTCATCTCGGCACCCTTAGGCATTCGCCATGGCAATTCAGATTGTAATTGTATTTAATTCATTAATTGAATTAGTTTTAAATTTAAGTTACATTACTTTCTACTTGCATTAAAATCTTGAGTGTCTGCCGCTGATGGATGGGCGAACACACGAAATTTTGAGGTATATACATATGTACATCTCTATCTTCTCTACAAATTCGTATGTGCTATTTAAATTTAAAGAAATACAAAAATTTAAAAGGTCAAGTTATTGGGGTAATTTGTATCGCTGTCAATAAATTTATGCAATATTCTTATCAACCGTTATGTTAAATTACGGAGTTGTTACGATTTTTTTGGGGGTTATGTATTGAAAACAAGGTTTGGTCTACTTTTTTCCAAAAGTTTAACCCATCAACTCCCACCAGAACGGGCCTTTTTACCCACTGTTTAAAAAATGGCCTATAGATGGTTAAAATTTCCACTAAAATATAAAGCGCCAAATTTTTCTTAGGAGAACCGAATGTAATGAAAAATAATAGTAATTTTTAGCAAAAAGGGGGACTTTAAACCTGTGTAGAAGACATTGCGATGCGCGGGAGCAAAACCTTCCTGGGATTTGACCACCACTTAGAAATGCTAACGTAATTTTCACACAGCCACCTAGTACTTGTATACGTCTGCGGGACCCCAGAATAAAATAAGTTACGAATGCAAAAATTAGCAAAAAAAAAGAGTTTGCTTTTTATTAAAAGTGTGTTTATAATATAAAAAAAAAATACACAGGAAAATCAACTTATCTTTGTTTTATCTCCAATAATTGAGGAGTTAGATGCAATAAGGACGCTTCTGTTAAAACTGCTTTCTGAGATATTGGCGTTAAAGTTTTAGATGTGTTATAACTTTCTTGTTGTTGTAGTATATAAAATAGTATTGTTGTAGTATTGAAAAAAATTGTCTACTGCGGAAAAAAATTGTCAGATTACCAGTATTCGACCCTAATTTAACTGTAATAACCGCTTTCGATTGAAAAACGTGTTACCTATGTTTTTTCTGAGTTACGCTTTTTTTGGAAATGTTCAGTGGCCCAAATTAAGTAAAAAAAAAACTCCTTTAAAAATGTAATTTTCATTTTCTAAAATAGTGTTTTTTTACGAGTAGTACAAAATTCCTTAGGCGCCGAACGCCGCCGCCGCCGCCGCCGCGCCGATATTTTCGTAATTCGGCGGCGGCGCGTGAAAAATTACAAAAAACGGCGGCGGCGGCGGCGTGGCTCGGCGGCGTATACCTCTAATACATACATATATAAATTTTTACATGCATATGTACATACATATGTATATTAACGCATGTATGTATGTGGTTATATTTTTTGTTGACAACATTTGTTGTTTGCACCTAGAAAATACATACATTCGTATCTGCATACTTTGCAGTGTTTTCTGTTTACTAGCTCACCATGGCGTATACGTAAACTGACACCAATGGACGCTGGTAATTTAAATTAATCATACGCCCTGGTGCGCGCGCTGTAAACGGTAGTTGCATGATAGATTTTCGTATTTACATATAAAGAGAATACACAGATACACATGGGTATGTATGTATTTATTGGTTATTAATTAGATGAGTTATTCAATTAAAAACGCAAATAACTAAATATATGCAGTACAAATACGCACAACTTAAATGAACTACTAAGGGCCGTTTTCTCAAGTAACCTGTAACTTTGAAGCTCATTTTATATTTAAAGATTGCATTAAAATTTATGATTGTGTTTAAAGTAAAGCATTTTATTAACCGTTTTATATTGTTTTACAACCAAGAAACATACATACGTCATAAACCGATAATAAAAATGCTTAACTTTAGACATAGCTTTTTTACTTTTAGTTCAGCCTTTAAATATAAAGTGAGCTTTAAAATTAAAGGTTACTTCAGAAAACGGCGCTAAGTGTTACTTACGCATTAGTGTAAATATGCCTGTATGTAGATAAGTTCTCAAAAGCATTTCGTTTAATTAGTGATATAATGAATTAGTTTGGAGCATTGTGATCAAGAGACTTTGCCCATTAGATTGGAATGATTTGACTGTGAAGATTTTCTCAATTCATTTCACATACATATGTATATATATATAACTTCGTTGCATATTAGTAGAGGCCAGCATTGGCAGCAAATCAGTATTGCAAAAATTATTTATTACATATTTACATATGTTCGCAGCTCTAAGTATTATAATTAGTATATGCTATTAAAGAAAACACAGAAATATCAATGCTTGCTCCATAAATATTTGTATTTTAAATTCTAGGAAAATCAAAACAAATTTGTTTGGCCAAGTGGTAGCACGGAAAATGGTCTTTGTTAAGGCATACTTATTTTATGACAATTGTGTTTCTCAACCAACAAATAACAGTTTTTTCTCGAAAATTCACAAATTCTTTCAAATTAATTTATTGATATGTTAGTATTATCATGCGCAGATATTAAAAATGTAATAAAAATGTCATCATTGATTTAGTCATGTATTTTAAGTAATCGACTATTTAACTATTTTCATTTGTTTATTTATAAATTTATTTATTTACTTACTTTTTTAATTGCTTATTTTTTCCAATATGGTTATTGAGCTTTGTACAATTTTGTTTTTAGGAAAAATGAAAAAAGAAAAAAAAACAAGCAAATATAACAGCAATTTCAAAGAACCAACAACAGTGTTGCAATTGGTTCGGCAAATTTAAATAAACTTGATCTGGAACCCAACGAAAGCTAAATGGCATTTAAATAACAATCGAAAATTAAACTTAAGTGCCGTTTAAATATTCATTAGAAATTGGGCCTTAGTCCGGTTGAAAGCGGGATTTCAAGTCACGGCCAAACACTAATATGTGTAAGCGCCAATCTATTATAATTATTAAAATGTTATTGAATAGGGTGGATTTTTTTTTTTTATTTAGTAGGTTAATGGGAAAATTTAGAGAATTACGCTCACAGAGAGCGAAATAAAGAAATAGCTAAGAAAGGCAAACTGGCAGAAATTAGCAAGCTGATCAGTGTTTTTGACAACTAAAAATATTTGGCGAAATTTTTTAAATAGTTTTTTACAATTCAAAAGTATTCCCAAATATTTTCAATTTGCAACACCTCATCAATATAAAATGATACCCTCATTTGAATTAAAAAAAAAAAAATACCAAAAATATGCAGACATATAAAAACAGCTGTGTCTAACCTCGCTTGCTTACGTTTCAACAGCTGTAAACTCATTTTGACAGCTGCTAGTTTCTGCTAGCAAAAATTTTACTAGCAGAAACCAGGGCTACAGTGACTATTAAACCAACAAAAGACTAATAGTCAAATGCCGCACTAATGTTATTTTGACCATAGGTACGGTGACCATCCGTCCTGTATTATACGGAACAGTCCTCCTTTTTGACCCATTGTCCTGTTCTGTATTTCTTTTAATGTCTTTTATTTGTCCCGTAATCGGTGTTCCGACGCATTAACAGCTCATTAAATGGCATGCCTATGAACGAGTTTTAAGTGATGTTGGTATATAATCGTAATTTTCTTTATAAACAGTTATTATTATCTAATCTTAATGCCTGTGAGGACTCTGAGAATACCCCTAATATGTAACGACACGACAGGTAAGGAAATTGACTATATTGTAATTTTGAAACGCATTGCTTCAAGTTCACTGTTGAGGACTTAATTGCATGCCTCTGGAATAAGAAAAAATATACAGGTGGTGCTGAGAAAATTACTTTCGGTATGTTAACAAACTTCCTTTTGAATTAATGATATTACTTGTTACGGGAAGTGAAGATTTTTAATGAAAACACGATCCCTAAAGGCTGGAGAGTTGTTAAGATTGTTGCAATCCATAAGCTGAACAAGGAACTAAGCAATCTGAAAATTTTTAGAACAATATCGCTCCTGTCAATTATGGCAAAAAGTCTAAACGTGATGATCAAAGAGAGGTTGATGGCATGGGATGAAAATAAAAAATATTCCCTGAAAGTAGCTTTGCGTACCGAAAAGTAAAATCTTCATCAATGTGCATAAACGAGTCTCAATACTCGTCCAGTAGGGTAATAAAAAAGGGGAAAAAAGGAATTGAATGGCTACGGGAGTCTAAGTTAGAATAGTAAAGTGGATTGTAACTTTTTTCTCAAAAAAGTGGTTGGTTTTAGGTGAGAGCAAAGTTCTGGTGGCAAATGGGCTGCCTCCAGGTAGTTGCCTTTCCCCAATCCTACAGGGAGCAAATACCACGGTTTACCAGTATGCAGATGATTTTTCCTTCATGTGCTGTGGGAAAATTGAGAGTGAAGCGTTAGAAATGTTAGCAAACTGAAAGACTTTCCGGTTATCATTCCCACGACAGCCGGTTGTACGTACCGGAATGACTCGAGTTTTACCCGACCAAGGGCTGTTGTTTCGGCGATCTAACCCTATTTAGGTCGGCGAAGTATCTTAGAAGCTGTTTGTCCATAGGGCTACATTTGCTACGCATTCTTCTGCTCAGGGCTGGCATCGAGTCAAACCCAGGGCCAGAAGCCTATACCTGCTGTGTATGCCAGAGACGACTACACCACAACTCCACCTCAGTCAAGTGCAATGCTTGCGACGCTCGGTCGCATACCCCAACTGCAACGCCGCCCACTACCACCACAGGGCGGCAACCTCTACAGCAGCGCACACAGCCAATGGCGGCAAGGCCACACACATCCCTCACACCCCGCATAACTACACGTCTCCCGAACCACATGAAGCTCCTTCAGTTTAACTGTAACGGACTTCAGACCAAGAT
Organism: Rhagoletis pomonella; assembly: GCF_013731165.1. NCBI lineage: Eukaryota > Metazoa > Arthropoda > Insecta > Diptera > Tephritidae > Rhagoletis > Rhagoletis pomonella. The sequence continues at coordinate 2,700,917 of NW_023458565.1, read as the reverse complement.
CGAGGAGATAACCGTCTTCATGGGAAGACATGGTATATTGATAGCTGCGGTCCAAGAAACGAAGTGGTACAGCAATCCAACATTGTTGAATTGTGCGGGTATAACGTGCACCGCCGAGATCGCGAGCGAGATAGTGGTGGTGGCTTAGCGTTCATCACGCACCACACCGTGCACTATCGTCTTATTGAAGCAGACATCGACCGCAGGGATATCACCCTAGAATGTCAGGGCATTTCTATCCGGTCAGGCGATGTTGAGCTCGAAATATTTAACGTGCACATACCCTCTGTCACTTGCTACCCGGCAGGATATCACCCTGATATAGGTGCGCTCCTCAGAGGTGAAAACCGTATGGTAGAAGGTGACTTTAATGCGCACCACGATCTTTGGCACTCAAGACTGTCAAACGATCGTAGGGGAACAGACTTGGCTGGGCAGATAGACGATTCGACATTCTGCACAATGAACGACGACGCACCTACCAGGATTATGGCAGCCGCTGCAGCTCGCCAGACATAACAATAGTCAGCGCTGGTCTGATAAACAGCGTATCATGGCGACCTATGTTGACTTTGGCATCAGACCATCTGCCCATAGTCATCTCGATCGATAAACCAACCGACTTTGCTTCCGCGGAACACCGCACCTATATCAACTTTTCTTTTTCTTGGAGAGGCTTCGCGGAATTTACTGAGCACCTTCGCTGCGCTCCCCACACCAACCGACGTCCACATTGGTGAACGTAAGTTCCGCAGGGTTGTCACTGCTGCTGCAGATCGCTTCGTGCCGGCAGGATGCATTACGGACCCCCGTCCAAACTTCCCTGCCGAAGCGGCTGTTCTAGCCGATGAACGTGATAGCCTTCGTCAGGCCGATCCCGGAGATCCCCGTATCAGGGATCTCAACGCGGAGATTCGGCAACTAGTAAACGTACATAAGCGGAAGAAGTGGGAAGAGCATCTGAAGACTTGCAACTTTACCTCTGGTGTGAGTTAGCTTTGGTCAACCGTGAGGTCACTGTCCAATCCGACTAAGCACGACGACAGGGTCGAAATTTCTTTCGGCGACCATGCTTCGTCAGACCCGGAGCGATGCGCGAGCTCCCAAACTGGACTGGACAAAGCCAAGCGTCGAGTGACCAGAAGGCTGCACAAACTGCCAACAACTTGTGCCGCCCTTGCTTTTAGTAGCGATGAAGTTCAGGTGGCCATCGGGAAGGCGAAAGCCTCCAAAGCCATGGGTCCCGACGGAATATGCATGCTGATACTTAAAAATTTTGGGTCCTGCAGGAGTAGCGTACCTAACGGAGGTCCTCAATTTCTCAATGGCCATTCTCATCATCCCAGACATCTGGAAGGTGGGGAGAGTGGTCCCACTGCTCAAACCGGGGAAACCAGCCAACAAAGGAGAATCGTATCGGCCGAAAACACTCCTTTCCCCGGTAGCGAAGATACTAGAGGCCTTGCTGCTCCCGCATTTCACGAACCACCTGACCCCAGCGAAGCATCAACACGGTTTCCCTAAAGTGCACAGTACAACAACAGTACTTAACGCCGTAAACACTCAGATAACACGTGGCCTTAACCGCAACCGTCCCTGTGAGAGAACTATTCTAGTAGCGTTGGACCTGTCAAAGGCGTTTGGCACCGTCAGCCACTCCACGCTACTAGAAGATATAGAGGCTACCTCTCTCCCACAGAGGCTCAAACGGTGGTCGGCGAATTATCTTAGTGGTCGACACTCGTCGGTAATGTTTAAAGACAAATCGAGCAAACTCAGAAAAATAAAACAGGGGGTTCCACAGGGTGGTGTCCTTTCCCCGCTACTGTTTAACTTTTATATTTCAAAGCTCCCTCAACCACCAGAGGGAGTCTCGATTGTCTCTTACGCCGACGATTACTCGATCATGGCGACTGGGTATGGAATTGATGACATGTGTTCGAAAGTAAACGGGTATCTCTCCGAGCTTTCTCGCTTCTTCACTACCAGGAGCCTAACGCGCTCCCCTACGAAATCCTCTGCGACCTTGTTCACCACCTGGACGAAGGAGGTCAGGCTACTGCTGGGAATTCACGTCGATGATACACGAATTCCGACGGTGAATAACCCCAAAATACTCCGAGTTACCTTCGACAGTCTGCTCTCCTTCTCTGCGCACGCAACCGCTATTGTCAACAAAGTACAGAGCCACAACAAGGTCTTCAAGTCGCTAGCCGGCAGTACTTGGGGCAAAGACAAAGAAACGTTGCTGGCAACATACAAGGCAATAGGCCGGCCGGTTTTAATTTACGCAGCACCACTGTGATCGCCGGGGACTATTAGGACGCAGTGGATGAAGCTGCTGACGACGCAAAACACCGCACTACGGACGGATCATTAATGTAGAAAAAATAAGTTTTTAGTTATGAAACCCCCAGCCAGAAAACATTTTTGTTAAAATGGGAGGATAAACAAATTGAACAAGTCAGGTCAATTAAATGGCTGGGCAGGGTAATCAGTGTCAAATCAACTATAGCGGAACATGTGAAGAGGGTAAAAAATATTGCATCAAAAAGCAAAACTTGATTCTGAAACTCACAACGATTAAAGGTGGTTTCGAACCCAAAATTGCTATTAATCTCAATATCTAAGTCGTTTGTTTTTTATAAGCAAGGTCGAGTATGCGAACACCACGTATGCGGATGAACCTCAGGGGTACAATAAGAAAATTCAGACCATTCTCAGTGACACACTTAGGAGGTGTCAGGGCCTTCCACCGAACACCCAAGTGCACACAAGATTTGTACTAGCTGGGGAACTGCATCCGCTAAGAAGAACAGAGCGGCTTACTTGTAAGGAGCTGGGCAAACAGAGGGTATCGAACGCTAAACTGAGAGAAAATCTTTATCAAGGTACAACTGGCAAATCTAGCTGTCATTTATAAATAATTCTAAGCACAAAGATTTTACAGTGGAGATGTCAAACCTCGGCGGTTCCAAAAGCAACTTTAGTAATGAGCAACTAAGAAGTCTGTATAACTCGTAATTCCGTTAGCTAAAGGAAACGTCCGATCATCTAATTTTTGCGCGTTCAGAATATTCAGTATTTTTAAGGAATTCTTCAAGGTGTCAAATCAAGACTTTATCAGAGACTTGATCGTTTTTCTTCAAAGGGTCAAATTGAATAAAGTCTTAAGTCTTGAAAAAATTGAAAAAAATTATAAAACAAGTAGTTTTTACGCAAAAAACAAAACCCGACTTCAATTCTCATAAAAATTTAAGATTATCGTTATATTCCTCAAGATCCGATGATCGGATTTAAACCAAATTAATATGGGACTACCTGTGAGGTGGTTATTAATTTTTTTTTTATAAAAAAAATATAGAGCATTGTTATGCAAACCCACGTAAATCCAAGTTTCTAACTTTGTACAATATATAAGGGGTATTCTTTCTGAACGTTAACTCTCCCGCCCTCGTCAGCCATCAATCTTCCTATTCAATAATTTTGTTTCACCGAATGACCCTGACGGTGCAAGGAACCCCACATATATGTTATCTGAACGTAGAATTGGCCCTCGCGTTATTTTGCCACTCGGCATTGGAAAGCTTGTTTTTCATGAATTTTCCATATCTAAAACAAATGTAAGTTAAAAGAAAAATGGACAGGGTGGGTGGGGATAACGTTCAGAAAGAATGCCCCATAAAAAAATCAACAAGCTTTCGTAAAAATTTCTAGCTTTTTTAATTAGATTTCCTAGAATGATTCCTATTGATTAAATTCTAATAGAATATATGAATAACTCAGTGAGAGGGGAGACCAGTATGTTTGCATGTATGTATATAAAAAAATATTTATTGGACCAAAAAGTAGTGGGTAGGCACTGTGGCCAATGGTAATCAACTATTACCACCTCTGCATGGTTGTAAGCCATGCAGAGTCCGCAGAAGACTCCGGAAGCAGTGTCCGGAGGATGCATCAGACTAGGCCGAGCATACTTTGAACTGCCATCAAATTATAACTTAAGAAAGTTTTATTACATGGCAGTTGAGAAGTGCATGTACATAAATTTCATTAATTTAATGAAGGAAATTTTTGCACATGCAGCAGTACATAACATGCATTTAGGCGCCTGGTGTTAGCAGTCGCGTCTAAACAAACTACAATTTTCAAATTACTAAAAATCACGGTTTTTGGATTTTTTTTTGTCACGTTTGCTTCCATCTTTTTATAAAAAAAAATCTAAATTAAATAAATAATATTATGTTAAAATTTGTCAAAATGTGGTAAGGCTATAATTTTTTCGACCACTGTATATCTAGATGTATATGGGACGTTCCATGTCAACCGGCACAGAGCTAAATTTAAGTGCTGAAAATATTTGTACACTTTTGCTCTTTTAAAATCAGCGAGCGATTTTTGAAATTCGATAGTGGTATTCACCAAAGTGAGCAAGTGGCAAGTGAGTGTTGTCAACAGTCGTTGGTTGAGCCCACCTGTTCTCATGCCAGACTGCCAGGTCACTTGCCCAATTTGATGAATACCCCTAATGAAACGACAAATAACAAAATTGACAATCCCAAATAAATAAAATGAAATGATACTTTTTTAAGCAGGAATACAATCTGGTGTCGGATTTTAAAAAGTCGAATTGTCCTGCTTGTGTAAACATTTCTGGGTTTCCATGATTGCTGAACCTAAATCTGGTGTCAGATTTTAAAAATCCTTGATTGGGCAATCCATTCTGGATCTACCATTTATAACGGATAGGGTATAATCGAACGTGCGTACATTTATCCGATTCGATCAATGTTATGTAAATTCCAGCTATGTAAATTCCAGCCTTATTACTTTAAGCAGCTACGTTGAACACAGCAAATTATAAAAATATTATGATTTTATTTTTGTTTGCGTGGTTATGCGTAACGGTTTTAAAATTTCTTCATGAGCGCATCTCTACGACTTACTTTTTAGCACATATGTGCATACGTTACATAATAATAATAAAAGACAATGAATTTAGTTATAAAAAGTTGAAAGCACTTTGATCTGTTATTCTTGTTTCAGTATTAGAATTCTCACCCAAAACGGTATACTACTGCAAAGTTCGTCGATCAGACTTTATGGCATTACATGAGTATGTTATACTAAACATTTTGAGCTATAAAATAGTTTTAGACACTTTTGGCTGTTCAGTACTCAAAATTCAATTATATTGTTTACACCTTTTGGATTCCAATGTGCCTGTCACGAATCAGTCTCCCTAACTACATCGTGTGGCAGATGCTCAAAATTTTGTGACAACAACTGACTCACAATGCAATCGGAGCATTGATTTAAGTATATATAACAAGTGTTGCATCGCCAATGTAAACGCGAAACGGCAGCTACACGGCATGTCTCACACAAACGAGCTAAAGGATCTGGATTATAACCTTCGGGCGTATTCATTTTCTCTTCTTTTATCAAGTTCAAGATTTTCATCATGCGTTCACGATCTTCAGCGCTAAGTGACTCAATGGCACTGGCTCCCTCTTCCGGTGGAGTTTCCGTAGAGGTATTGCGTTTATCTGTTGGCGCTGGTGAACTTTCCGAGCGCAAGTCACCAAATGAGTAGTCATCTTCCGG
>NW_023458565.1:2691917-2694910 GCF_013731165.1 Rhagoletis pomonella | reverse complement strand
GGTGAACTTTCCGAGCGCAAGTCACCAAATGAGTAGTCATCTTCCGGCATGTGTACAGGTACATTAAATGCGGGAAAAAATGTAGTTGGTCGAAAGAAGTGCTTTGCTTTCGATTGACCCCCACGCCTATTTTTCGGCCGACGTCCCGGTATGGGAAGGCCAGCATCGTGCAATTTTTTAAAATACTTTTGTACACGACTGGATACCTGCTGTGGTGTGCGATTACCCAGTGCTTTAGCAATTTTCGCGTATCGGCGACTTTCAATAGCCTCTGCGGGGTATTCGATTAGCAGCTCCTCAAGGCGGCGTTGTTCTTCACAGGACCATAGCTATAGATGCGTACATATAAATAATTTTAAAGTATGCAAAATTGAGAAGTTCGTGCATATAGATATATATGTGAAGAAATTTACTTGGTTAAAAGTTTCCGACTTGGACTCATCCACAATACGTCCGCGGACGGTTGCTGGCTTTGAATCCGATTCAGGTTCTTCTTTCACTTTGGCGTCATTTTCCGGCATAAAATCCAAGTTTGTAGATATTTCTGGTATCTTTTGATATAGGTTATTGTCCAATTAGTCAGGTGCGTGGTTTTTATCGGCTACTTACCTTTTCAATGGTCATGTAGTTTGGCGCAATGATTTCTTCATTATTTCGCAACTTTTCAATTAGCAATTCTGGATTCTGCATGTATCGTTGTTTTGCGATCTCTAAATCTTCTATCTAAAATATTTATATTTAATGATTAAAATCATTTGTACACATAAGTGCATTAAACAAAATTTAATAAAACCACTACGAACCTGTTTCAGTACGCGCGTTCTTTGCACTTCTAGTATTGCTATGGTGCGCAACATTTTTGTGTAATCTGGATGGCCACGCAAAGCAAGATGATCACTTTCGAAATAAAATGTAGTATCTTCTTCAGCACTACTCGATTCACTCATTTTAAAATATGTTTAAAATTAATTAAAGGTTCAAGTTGATTTTTCACAAGTAGATATGAAACGATACGAGTAAACACGAGTACGTACTCGATACTTTTCGATCGATACCAAGAACCGAGTAGATTCAGAAAAACAAATACTCGTATCGAAACTCGGTACTAAAAGCACAACTCCACAACAAGTTTCTCAGGCATTCAGCGCTTTTCAGGCTTTCGGCAGTAGCTGATCAAATGTCCTGCTGAAAGCCTGAAAAGCAAATCTTGCTTTCGTAATTTTTCCTCCACTGTTATTCTGAATATGAAGCGCCCTTTTTGTGTGCTGCTTAATTGTCAGCGAAACCCGCGATATTGCTACAAAGTCGATATAGTGCAACGAATTCAAGCTTCACCAAAGGCGATGTAATGCGACGTATACACGACCCAACTGTTCGATGGAACAGTAAATTCAATAATACAAGGTTCGATAAACTGACAGTTGTCTCTCTCGCATCGCTCCCTTAGCAGTGGCACCGTGTTGCTTCTTTGCAAATTTACAAGGAAACAGTGTAGCTTTGGTGTGAAATAGAAGTATAAGCTTTTGTGCAATATGTGTATTTGTATATGCATATGAAGCATATTTAACTGATGAAAACATAAAATTAAATTAAATTGGATGTTTACATCAATCTCATAGTAGTCTTATTTTAATTTTGAGTCATTTTGCAGATTTTATACAGCTAAATAGCACATTAATTACGTAATTCACGTAAATATATTAATATTACGTTCAACATTTCGTATAAAATGCCAGGAGGGTTACTCTGTAATGCGATGCGAAAACACATGATTCGCATTCGCGCAAACACATCGTAAGTAAAGGCGGATTCACCGTTCCTGTCCGGACACTTTTTGTTAGTAATTTTACGCGTTCCTTTCCCAACTTGTCTCACTGAGAGCGCGACAAAAATGTGCTGAACACTCTTTGTTCGAATCAAATTGATTTTGATTTTCTGTCGGAACGACTTGATGATTCGGGTTGCCGCGTTCTCCTTAATATGCGTTTGCAGTGAATTGAATGTGTTATTTGCCCTCAAAATCGTATGTAGGCAACAATATCATCAGCTGTTTGCTTCAGAACAAAATAAAATGTGCCGAACTGAACGGTGAACCGTACTTCAGCACCCTCTCCGGCAAAAATGTTTTGAGAGCAAATAAAAAGTTGTCCGGACACGAACGGTGAACCCGCCTTAATACACAGGGGTGATTGCCTATCGCATCGCATTTCTCTGTCGTATCGCATTACAGAGAAGCCCCCCAGATTTCCTGCAAATACATTAGAATTTACAAAAGGAATTTCACTACTAATTGCCTACTTTGCGTACTTTTCTACTGCCATTTTCGCACCAAGAGATTTCCTTATTCCCCTTTCTCTGTCCTTCGTAAATGCAATCTTTTGTAAGGGAGTTTCCAACCGCAGCTGTCAATAATTATCTAACCTTGTATTATTGAATCATGGTTAGTTACGAAATGTTAGGGAAATAGGATAGATATTGGCCTTAAAGTGTGTTTGCATTGTTCAACTTTGCATTCAACATTTGCGTTCAACTCAGCGCGGGGTTGCACAAAAAAAAAGTTGATTGGCTAAAAATATCAAAATATGAAAAAATATCAAAATATTCGCCATAAAAAGGTGTGAGCACTGTTCAACTTTGCATTCAACTTTTGGTTGAACGGCCTTTCAACCAATCGCTTTCAACAAAGTTGGTAGCCAGCCAAAATTAAGCCATTCAACTTTTTTTTCGTGCAACCCTGAGTTGAGTTGAACGCAAGGTTGAACAGTGCAAACACTGCTTTATCGCCAATTCCATATGAATAAATCATTCCAATAACTTAACATGCAAAACAAACAAATTGGGGGAAAATTTTTGTTTTGCTTTAAAATTCTTGCGAACAATTTCCAAATCTGTCAGTTGTAATATTATATACTGAAAATAGTCATATTGACAAATTGGGTCTCTAGAAAAACTGAAATAATGCTTGAATTTATTGTGCTACTGCCAAGTTAAGA
>NW_023458565.1:2679439-2691907 GCF_013731165.1 Rhagoletis pomonella | reverse complement strand
CAACCAATAATCGGCCAGCTCCATTGTGGATGTGTGACGATCGCCATATCGTATTGCGTTGGAAATTAGCTATAATTAAAACACGAATAGAGAGTTATTATATCGTTATATTTCTTTGCAATTACTTACCAGTTCTGCATAGCCTCGCGCTTCATCAGCTCGATTGTAATACAATTCTATACGCTCATGCTTCACCAGAGCAGTCACAGTTTTGCGTAGTTTTAGTAAACGTCCCTCAGGTCCATCAGGATTTTTGAGATTTCGACGTGGTTTCACTGCAATCCGCAATTGCGACATCAGCTTACTTACATCGGCTTGATTCATTTTAATTTTTCTCTTGTTTTAGAAATATGCTAAAAACTTATAAGGCAGAAAACATTTAACGCCGTTATCAGGTAAATTTTACGTAAACAGTACAATGCGGCGCTGCATGAAAGGTGCTAATCAGCTGTTCGTGAGCAGGGCTGACAACTTTCTTTAGCAACGAAGTACCATATTCGAGATGAAAAAAAAAAACAAAAATACCAAATAGAAAATACAGTGAAGGTGGAAAACTAAGAAAGCGCATAGTAAATAAAAGTAGTTTGCAAATACCTAGCTTACTGTTAAATATGCCGAAAACGAAAATAAAGCTAAAAATGGCAACGTTAATATTTTAAAAGGGCAATAAGAAGACCATAGAAAAAATAATAAGCTAAAAATGGCATCGTCTTCCGGTTATTTGCAAGTAATACCAGTAATCAATATTGAGTTGCGTGACTAATATTTGAAAATAAAAAAGTAACTCAAGGTTTATGCGATAAAATTTACCATTTTGCAAATTATTTGCCAAATAATATGAGCGATGACATTTCGCAATTTAAAATAAAAAAGGAGGATAAAAAAAGCGGTCAGATTAGTCAATTATTTGAAAATTCTAGTTTTCGGTACAAAACGTGGTTTAAGTGCTTTAAATTGTAAAAATATATAATGTAGAAAAAAAAAATGTAAGTAAAATATAAAAAAGAATATCAAAAATGGCGTGATTACTGTGGAAACGGCAGCCCTGTTCGTGTGACAGCCGTTAGTACTAGAGTAAAAGACGGTGATAAAGTAATAGAGTGAATAAAAGTTTGTAATAGAGTGAATAGAGTGGTTCCTAACAGTGTTGTTATACTTTTGTTAACCAATTTCCCAAAGTACTGAAAAATGGCCGTTTTTAAGAACAAATTTGTAGCCATTTGATTTATCTCGACCTAGGGATTCTTTACAATGCATATTTGGGGCCGATTTCAGATGAATATTTAAAAGGCACTTAAGTTTGGTTTTGGATTGTTGTTTCAATGCAATTTACCATTCGTTGGGTTTCAGATCGAATTGCAATGGGGTATAGTCGTTGTTCTGGGTATGCAGCCACGGTTTCACGGCTATAGTCAATCCCGACTCTTTCGTCCTCGTTCGCGCACACTGAGCAACGCGAGAATCCCATATGCGAGTCCGAGTGGAGTCTTGGGTCACGGCAGAAAGAGAGTGAGCCTCGGTGGGGCCACTCCGACTTATTCGGTTTCATAGCTCGCTGAAGTCAGCAGCGCCTGTTCACCAGTAAGTGAGGCCGTAAGCGGGAGACTTTCGTGGAGCAAGCGGCTCGATGTATATTTGGAACCAGTGTCGAAAAATTCAGCTTCCCCGACGAAACGTCCGACAACGAAGTGAGACTGATGGACCTCGCCGGGGGTCACAATATGGTAGTATACAGTTCTAGGTTCAAGCATAAAAAGATCCATCAAGCTACGTGGCTGTTTCCGGATCGAAAAACGGGAAACCAAATCGACCATGTTGCGATAGACGGAAGGCACATCTCCTTTGTTTTAGACGTACGTACACTCCGAGTCCCAAACATCGACTCGGACCACTGTCTTATTGCAGCCAAGATACGCACCCGCATCTATGCAGCAAAAAATATACGCCCAAAAATGCAAGTTAACCTCGAAAAGTTGCAGTCACAAAATACAGCCAATGCATTCGCTACTTGACTTCCCCACCTGCTCTCAGAGAGCACTCTTCAACCAAACGACATATGCGAGCAGTGAAAAAATACATTTCCCGCTCATTAAGTACCGCCGCCGAAGATGTAGACGTATTTCAGCGGCCCGAGAGAACAACTGGTACGATGGGGAGTGTTAGGAAGTTGCAGAGAAGAACGATGCCGCCTACAACGGCGGTGGCCGAACGCTTACTATGTGGGACTGCGAAGAGCTTGAAATGCTGGCCAACAGGAGAAATACCCGAAAAGTTTACCAGAGAGTAAAGCGACTTGCGGAAGGTTTCAAGACCAGGGTGAACTCCTATAAGAACCACAATGGCGACCTAAATAGTTACCGATGTCTAGAACGTACTTAAATTATGACGGAAACATTTTTTAACCATACTGAATGCTAACAGCATGGAAAGTTGGGAAGAAGATGAATCTGAGCCCCCAATCGATGACGATGGAGTCGATGTTCCATCGCCTGACTATGACGAGGTACGAATAGCAATATCGCGCTTGAAAAACCACAAACCTGCAGGAGCTGACAGCCTGCCAGCAGAGCTATTCAAGTATTCCTATGCGGAATATGGTCAAATGAACGCATGCCCGACGACTGGAATTTAAGTGTGCTTGCCCAATCCATAAGAAAGGCGACCACGCCATTCGCGCCAACTACCGCGGGATCAGCCTTTTAAGCATAGGATACAAGGTTTTATCAAGCGTATTGTGTGAAAGTACGTCACCGTCAATAAATTGATTTGGCCTTATCATTGTGGCCATTACGCCAAATCTTGGAAAATACCCGCGATAAAACGATCTACACTCACCATCTCTTTGACGACTTTAAAGTCGCTTTCAACTAATGCCTCGTTGCCTACACGCCGCTATGTCTGAATTTGGTATCCCCGCCAAATTGATCCGGCTGTATAAACTAAGGTTGAGAATTGGGAAAGACCTCTCCGAGCCGTTCAATCCGGAAATGAAAATGATGTTATTTGAAAGCAATAATTGCATTTTGATTGCTTAAGCTGAATACTTGAAATTACGTACACGTATTCGGCAGCGGCTGAAGGTGCCAGTTTCGAATTGCGTCAGGCGCTCCCTTATTTTTTTCGCACCTTGAAAAAGCATCTGTGAAGTGCAGAAGGAAATCGTATTGAAGAAAAATTTCAATCAGAAAATTTTCAGAAAACAGCCAACTGAGAAAGAGGATTCTGGAAAAAGCTTCAGTGGCGGAAAACCAGGGGGCAATGTCTAGAGGTTAATGCCATCATTAATTGTGAAATGTTACTTAAAAGCTATTCCCTTGGTGAGAGGGACATTGCAGATAGTCCGTAATGTTCCACGGAGTATACCACTCGTTAAGCGTGATGCTCTAAGCCAGATCATAAAAGAAATGAGCTAAGATTGTGTGATTGAACCATGACCAAGCCCATGGAGTTCGCTTGTAGTTATTGTGAACAAGAAGGATGGCGAAATTATGTTCTGTGTGAACAACCGAAAATTAAATCGTATGACCAAGAAGGACAGCTGTCCACTGCTCGGAATCGATTATACTCTCGGTGACTGGCGCGAAATGGTTCACAACACTCGACCTGAAGAGCGGCTATTGGCAAGTGCTGTGGCTATTTACATCGATGACCTTTTAGATTATGCGATGCTTCTGTCACTTTTAAAAAGGGACAGCATTAGATACCAAGTTTGGTGTACGACATCATCGTGTTGCGCAAGAACTTTGAGGAGCACCTGATAAATATGGAAAGAGGATAGCTCGCCATGGTCTCAAACTAAGTTCTAAAAAGTTGTTCACGAAGGAGGTGAATTACTGAGGCCGCAAGGTGACAACAGAGGATGTTTGCACTGCTGAGAAGATAGAAGCAGTAAAAGATTGACCAAGACCTAAAGGCCTGCACGAACTACGAAGTTTTCTTGGGCTATGCACTTATCGCTGATCCTTCATTGATAACGAAGGGGCGTTCGACAATGCATCCCATATAGGAGTCGAAAGAACACTTGAGAAACGCAATAGCGCCCTTTTCGAAGTCTTTCAAAGCCCTTGACCGGTGCACGGCTTGCAAGCTGTCCCATAGGAAAACCGGTATTTACCATGCAATCCGTGTACCGTTCAAGGGCTCTGCAGGACTTCAAAAATACCTCTAATTTCAGCCAACTATCCGCAGATGGATAGCTGGGCTGTTACATACCAGGATTGCTGAAGCCGTAGTCAATGACAGCGTTGTTCAATTACAAACATCAAAAGTGGTCCACAAGGAGGAGTGCTATCTCCTTTTTTGTGGGGCTTTGTAGTGGACGAACTCCTACATATACCCACTAATGAGGGCGTTCCACGGGTACGCGGACGAGAGGTTCGCAATTATCCTCTGCGACATCGTCCAAAGAGGACTCAACTTAGCTAAGAGGTGGTGTGTGGATGCAGGTTTGAATATTAGAAAGGACCCGCAAGTGGCTGAGGAACTTGAGCTTGGAGAGGGCCGGGGTCGGCGTCGCTACAGAAGTGAAGTATTTGGGACTTATCTTAGATTCCAAAATCTTGTGGAGGCGGCCACCCCTAGGGCTACGAGGTTGCTGATGGTGTGAAAAGATCAAGCAGGTAAAATTCTGGGGGTGCACTCCAAGGATCCTAAGATGGATGTACATCATGATAGTATGACCAATAGTAACATTAGGGGCGGTGGCTGGGCTTCCCGGACTACCATAACAACTGCGAGGCAGTCCCTCACCAAGATTCAACGCCTGGTGTGTGTTTGCATTACAGGAGTGATGCGCAGTGTTCGACGGTGCAATGCTGGAACTTGAGCCATTGCATCTATAAGTCGAACAAACTGCTAAGCGGACTCTCCTTAACTTTGCTGGAGTACCTTTATCATGCAAGAACACGTCCAGGCGAGCACACTAAAGTCGTATACGAATGTTTCTAAAACGCCTGCGGGTATAAGAAGCAGGTGTTTATGGCCCTCAAGTGAAGCTCTCGGTGCCCCTGGGAACCTTCGTCAGCATCTTTCAAGCGTAAGTCTATGCCATCAGTCTGTGCCTATGAAGGAAGTAACGAAGCGAGAGAATTCTGTTTTTAAGCGATAACTGGGCCGTACTGAAGGCTCTCTCATCCTTCGAGATAAAATCCTCGGGTGTCCTGGAGTGTGTAGAGAGGCTTAATGCTTTGGCTGAGAGCAATACCCTCCAATTGCTATGGAATGCACATGTATGTCGAAGGTTATGAGGAAGTGGATAAGCTAGCCATACTGGCTGCTGCCTCGACCCCGATAGGATCCAAAACGATAAAGGTAGCGCTCAGGAAGGAAAATACCATCCCAAGAGAACTGCGCTGGCACAATACCACGGAACTTCATCAATCCAAAAGCTTAATGGGAGCGTACAATCTGAAAAGATATAGGACACTCATAGGCCTCCCTAAGAAGAAACTAACCATAATTACAGGTATTTTGACGGGCCAATGTAGGTTAAGAGGTGACTTGTATAATTGAGAAATTTGGTCATGTGACCTCCGAGGAGACTTCTGGAGCGGGAGGCCGTCGCACGTAGAGGGGAGAGGAGCATAGGTCATTTATGTCCATACACTTTCAACCCTCGGAATTTATTCTAAAATTTCTAGTCTCTAGGGCTAGTTTAGGTGTTGTGATGAGCTGAAAAAATAAAGCCTTCCAGTGGAAAAAAAGGACAGGAAGAGACTTTCTAAGCTCTGAAGGAACGGCTATGAACTACACCTATGCTAGCGTAACCGGTTCCAGATGCAACGTTTATTTTGGATACGGATGCTAGTGGTTATGCGATAGGATGCGTTTTGTCTCAGGTAGTTGATGGATAAAAGAAGGTGACTGGAAAACCGAAGAGGAATTCCTGTGTGGTTAGCATTGGGGGAGTGCATCAAATATTTTCACAAGTACCTCTAAGGGCAACGTTTCCGAGTTCGAACTGAGCATGCGGCGCTGAAGTGGCTACTACAGTTCAAGAACCCAGCTCGGTGGATTGAGAGATATATGAATGCGCTATTGAGTACCGCTAATAGCTATTCTTCTTTCATAATTGTCATACCGCATTCGTGTCTGTTTTTATTCGCCTTCGCCAGAGTTTTTAGGTGATATTCATTGTAGGAGCAGCATTAGCCCCATTATGTAAGAAGAAATGTTCCAGAAAATGAAAAATGTAGATTTCAAATATTGAGAAAATAGTGCTGGCTTTAGTATGTACTCATAGGTTAAAGTAATTATTTATTCGTGTCATTTTTGATACTGCCAAGCTTTGTGCTTTTTGTACGTACCACTTTCTCGCCAATAGTATCAATATTTTAATGCGTAGGAACAACAAGTATCGGATTTTAATGCCAACAATACGGACAGAAACAAAGATATACCATATGTATGGTCCGTAAGAATTTTTAGTAAAGCTGGATGCCGGTGAAGCAGCAACAAATCCTTTTAGGTCAATTGCATTGGAATTTATTGCATTCGTGCGAGTTTTCTTTTTACACAAGCTTTTTGTGTATTGGAAACGCACACCACATAGAAGCAGAAATTACAGGAAAATAACAGTGCAGTCCAAAAGCTGACGCCCCAAAGGTATTTTGCGCATTTTACGCCCTCGCGTGGCCAATAAAATGCAACACACAGTGATATATGTATATGTATGTATGCATTTAGAACTAGTAAGTGGCGAGGGGCCTACAATGCGGTAGAAATAAAATGGGAATGTTAGCAAAGCGCAGACTAAATGAAAATAAATGAATAAAATTGTGTGAATGTAGATGGCTATATCTAGCTGTGTAAATACACCTACGCACACAATTGCATGACAACACTTTCGACCATTTCACGAGATTGCATGTAACTACTTCATCAAGGTTGGTTTGCAATAAAACGGAACTTTCCCAAGTGCATATACATAAGCATGTACATACATACATACATACATGCAGGCATGTGTATGTATAACCGTTGTTTATATTTAGATGGAGGAACAAAATAAAGTTCGCTTAGTTGATAAAATAAATAGCAGGTTTTATTTCCATTACTCAACGGTATTTCTTTCTTTACTTAAAGAGATTGCTCCACTACAGCGATTTAATAACGGATTGGCCCTTATCAGTATGGCTTTAGATGTAGTTTATCCTGGCTTATAGACCAGGTACGAACCATATTTATGCCAAATCTTGGAAAATACCCGCGAGGATTCTGTCTGCGGTCTGTTCTGCCTCATCAAGATTAGACAGAGAAGCATAGCAGCCACGCCACTTTTGACAGGTATAAATTTTGAAATATTTTCAACTATAGAATTACACGGTGTTAAAAAATCAAGAAAATATATTGAATATTTCGTTTTCACAGTTTAGCCGAACTTTTATTCGTCTCTCCGCAGTATGTGGCTTTTACGAAAGTGTACTTAAATGCTACATACCTTAGTTTACAATTTGCAAAACACTTCCTCGATTTGCACTACAAATGAAAACAACAACAACAACAACAACAACAACAACAACAACAACAATACGATACCAACAAATACTGAATATTTACCCTTAGGTAGAATCGCAGCATACTTCGCAATCTGAAGAACAAATTTTATGCATGTATACATATGTATGTATGTATATGTGCGTTGCATGAAAAGCACATTCACAAATTTGGCAACAAATGCTAAGGCAGACAAAACAACAAAAATTTCGCAACAAATTTCTTTTTATCCATTCCCATCAAAACGTTGACGCGCTGCTAACGTCATGCCTGCAAGCGGCCCCTTTCTTTGTTCATGACCATGTCGCTGTTGTTGTGAAAGTGCCTGTGTAGATGCAGATGAATCATCCACTTCAAAAGTGTGTGCTACTAAAAAGTTAACAATAACAACATGAACAAACATGCATGCGTTACTTTCGTTCGTGTGCTTGTTCTAAATATGCAAGCATCTAAGTATGTAAATATGTGTAAATGCATTACACATACACAAACATACATACATACATATTTAGTTAGAACTTTTGCGCTTTATGTACTTCCGCTGTAGACCGGAAATGTGGCTGCCAAATACTAGATGGCAAGGAGTTGCGGGGGATTGTGATGCGATGTTGCACTTTTGATTTGTTGAAACAATAAATTTTACTAATTGACAAGGATCTAGTGTATGTTGTTTGTAACCTGGAGGCCTTGGAGAGACGCTTTAGTAGCTAATTTTTGAAATTTTCTCATGTCAACAAGTTGACGAAGGGAAATGTCGTAGACTGGAAATGTAGGGCAATCATAACACCAAAGCACGGAGAACAGGAGAACATACTGATGGAGGAAAAATGCACGGTAGGGTTTTTTCTTGTAAATTTTTTTGATAAAAAGTTTTTTAATATACTTAGCAAGGGATCCGTAGGATATGTCGAAATCTAAAATGACGAAAAATAAAAGGCCTGACTATATCGAAAACGTATTTGATCGAAATAAAAAATGCCGACAAGACAAGATTATGCGTCCATGTATTTTATATAAAGTAATTTTTTTCTAGAATTGTATAGAATTTTTGAAAATTTATTTAACCATATTTTAATCATCGTATATACTTACAAGTATGGAATCCTATGCCCCTTTTTGTCTATTCTCTTTCTAACAGCGGACGTGCCTGCCAAACTGAAAAGCATGATGGCGGCAGTGTTTGACAGGCACGTTCGACGATGCGAACGGCAATGGAAGGTAAGAAATGGAAGATGGATAACATGAGAATGAAAGAATTATGAAATAGCAGAATGTCGAACCAAAACGAATTTCAAAAATCTGACAATGCGAATGACGTCAAAATGAAAGAAATGCAAAATACCGAAATGTCGAAACAGAAGAAATAGATGACAGGCACGTGTTCAAGGGTTTCGTGCAACAAAAAGAGTTGTTGTGTTGCGCCACTCAATATTAATAAAAAGTAATGTGGTTAAATACGCTTTTCTATTAAGTTGAAAAATTACATATTTCGCCAGCCAAAAAGTGTATAAATAAATATATAGCATATTGCTATAAGATTTATTTATAAAAACGTTACATGCTTATGACCTTATTCATAAAAAAGAAAATAGATGTAAAGTAACATTAAAAAAATCGTTTTGCTTACTTTTTAAGAATTTGGGAAAAACATTTAACTAAAGTTTTTGTGCACCCATCTCTTTTTCTGTTTATTATTTTAAAATTTTTCTTTTCCTTAATACTCATTGAGTTTTCATTTACACCCAGCAAAAATCAAAATATTTTATAAGAAATTTGTTGACCGTTTCTCGCACACTTCTCTCATGCTTTTTTATCGTAGTTATTATTCTGTTGACATCTAAATTGCCATAAATTTTATGTTGTTGCCAATACATTGTTTTCCGGCGTTTCCTCTGTGAACTTTTATAACTACATTCATAAAAATATTACTAATTTTGGTTTATAATTTTTTTCCATCTTGTTATTGCTGAATATCAAAAAGGAATTAATAAATAATAAAGTTAGTTACAATTTTAGGGAATGGTTCTTGCAAATAATACTATTTTATGGTTGAAATGATTTAATCGCCGTCAGGAGCTTATCAGCTTTTTTGCCAAAACCAAAGCAGTCGGGAAGGAAAAATAGTTGTTCATTAACGATTTGTCTGAAATATCGTTCGTGAAACGCGTTACTGCTCACTTAATTTGTAAAAACAAAATCTTTTCACTTAATTGTTATATTCTTCCTCATTGTGGTAAATTTAATTTACTCATCATCACAGCAGGGCGCAATCTTCTTTTCTATGATTATTGTATCGCTACTTTGAATTTCTCAATTTTGACAATTCTGATCTAAAGTTAAACGAAACCTCAGAAACTTTAAATGCACTGAAATTCACTAATACCCACTTCACCTTATTTCGTATTTCCTTTGTTAAAAGTTATTGTAAATCACATATTTTTATTGCCTTATTAATAAAAAATAAAAATTTTAAAAAGCTTTTTAAATTGCCGTTTACAAACATTTTTCAATTTATAAGCCTTTTCTAAGCTACTTTATTGTTTATGAATAATGCTATTACAAATTAGCACAATCAAAACACGTTCCTTATCGAAAAAATTATTATTAAGAAAATTTGCTGTTCTCACATTTTCTTTCAACATCCAATTCGACTTTTATTACTTTTTGTACAGATATGTCATCGCCGCCAGGACGGCGCAATCTTGTATTCTATCTTTCTTGTCAAATATGCATTTAGATCTAACTGTCATACTACTATTAATGGTAACCATGAATATTCATTAAAATCATTTCAATTCGGAATAAAAGTAATTTACATACTGCTAGTGTAAATATATTTTTTAATATAAACTACCTTTTTTTAATTCTAAAATAAATCAACAATCTCAAGATTTATAAGAAAATTGCCTTCAAAAAATACGTCCCAAATCATCCCTGTTGATATCATAATTCAAAAGCAAATTAGAATAGAAATTTTGATACAAAAGTTTTTCCGCGATATTCATCATACAAATTTATCATCTCATTTGTCCGTATGTCGCTCTGGAAAGAAATATATTTTAACTTATATGTTTTCTTGAAAATAAATGCAAATTTACCTATTTTTTCCACCGGCAGGCACGAATATGATATTCAAAACAGAAGCAATGACAACGAATTTTACACACATTGTTGTATTTTAGCGCAAAACAATAAGTTTCACAAATATTTTAAATTATTGCCTGGAACATACACATTTATCGTTATTATTGGAAATGCAAGACTTGGCACGCATTTTTAATTTCTTTTTTATTGAATTCAAATGAATAAAAGCACATTTTTCTAAAATATTTCTCAATTTACATTTTAAAGTTTTTTCTGAAACTTCAATGTAACTCTGTGCGGAGAATGAGAGAATTGAAAATCAGGTGACCTCAGCTGTTTTCAAATGTAAACAAACAAAATGGCGCTTTCCATACTTGTAAGCCTATACAATGATTTTAATTGAATATTTTTCATATGTCCCTAAAAAATTTAATTTTGTTTCGAAGTTTTTTCCACGACATTCTTGGCGGCTTTAGAAATATTTCTATTCGACATTTTGTTTTTTTGGTATTTTAGTTTCGAAATTTTAAATTTCGAATTATCGTACCAGACCCACTTAGCAAGGTGTCAAAAATGTAAATTTCATCGCGGAATCCGGTAGAACGAATACCCATCGAGTGAAAATATTTTTTTGGTAGGTTTAGAACTTAAGTTAACAAAATGAAGAACAACATGTGCGTGGCAATTTTGGGACCAAAATCTAAAAATTTAGATTTTATTTTGTATTTCGACAGAATAGGTACAACGCGCGACAGTAAATCTTACACACGAAAAATCAATATATGTGCCAAATATAGTAAAACTGCATTTATAGTTATTCTCTCTGACGTCAGGATTTTTTTTTAAAGAACTATGCGATTTGAAAAATATGACTAATTCACAAAATTATTAAAAAAATTCACTTCAAGGTAGAAAAACAGTATGGGTACAAAATTTGTAGAATTAAAACCGATTAAATTTTTTGGTGCATAAGGACGTTTATATCCTTTTAAAGTGTTATCCTTAAAATTTTACAAGTATAGTTTTTGAAAAAGTTATTTATTAAGGACTGGTCGAGTACCATAACCTAGAATTTCATCCTTCTAACCTTATTAGCTTAAAAAAATAAAACTAATAAAAAGTGCATTTTAAAACCCTATTCGTCCGTGCGAAACAAAAAAAATATATATATTTTTTTAATTTTACAGAATTTTCTCCTTTCACTAAAAAAATTATACGTTGCTGAAAATATTAGTTTCCTAGATCGATGATCCAAACAGATTCAGAATCAGAAAAGAAAATCTTTCTATTGCGGTTAAAATTTTATTGCGGTGTCTAAATTTTGTTGAATTGAGTAATTGTTGGTTTCTAAATATTTTAATAAAATAAACGGTCCTCAAGCGCGAATACAATTTTTGAGTAGAAATGTTCTTGCCGTAACTTAAATCTAGTGGACAACCTGGAGATACAGATTCTAGTTTTTTATTTCCAAATTTCATTATGTGAACATATTAATTTTTATTAAATAAATAATATTTTTTGCTTAAAAAGCCCTCAATGGCTATTTGAAGATGCAAATTAGAACGATTCAAATTTTTTATATTTAAAGTGCTTGATGTGCTTACGGTGCACATTTATATATTTGGGGAAAAGCACACACCCGCATTTGTTTGCAGTTTTTTTTTTCTATTATGAAATTGCTCATAAAGTTTAGTTAGGCCATTTGTCAGTTTCAAATTGCTTGCTTCCTTAATTATTTGACTTACGGCCTGTCAGCAGAGTCTTATCGGTTTATGTGCAAAATCATTATTCATTGCGCCTTTTTATAGCTTTAATGTCAGCGCTGTTGAAAGCTATGAAATAAGAGAAGCACGATACTGTAATTCTAAATTTTAATGTGATGACTGAAGC
>NW_023458565.1:2677663-2679339 GCF_013731165.1 Rhagoletis pomonella | reverse complement strand
AGTTTAGCCGTAAAAGGGGTGTAAAGGAAACATGATTGCCTATTTATATAATTGATGATTAGTAAGCGATGCATTATTGCCTTGGAAGCGTAAAAATAAATTAATAAATTGCACATAATGTGACTATTATATAGTGACTTGAAATCTCGCTTTCAACCAGACTAAAGGCCAATTTCTGATGAATATTTAAACGGCACTTAAGTTTAGTTTTCGATTGTAATTTAAATGCCATTTAGCTTTCGTTGGGTTTCAGATCATCAAGTTTATTTAAATGTGCCGAACAAATTGCAACACTGTTGCTTGTTCCTTGAAATTGCTGTTGTATTTGCTTGTTTTTTTTTTCTTTTTTCATTTTTCCTAAAAACAAAATTGCGGTACAAAGCTCAATAACCATATTGGAAAAAATAAGCAATTAAAAAAGTAAGTAAATAAATAAATTTATAAATAAACAAATGAAAAACAAACGTTAAATAATCGATTACTTAAAATATATGACTAAATCAATTATGACATTTTTATTACATTTTTAATATCTGCGCTTGATGATACTAAAATATCAATAAATCAATTTGAAAGAATGAGTGAAATTTCGAGAAAAAACTGTTATTTGTTGGTTGAGAAACACAATTGTCATAAAATAAGTATGCCTTAGCACAGACCATTTTCGTCGTTTTCCGTGCTACCACTTGGCCAAACAAATTTGTTTTGATTTTCCTAGAATTTAAAATACAAATATTTATGGAGCAAGCATTGATATTTCTGTGTTTTCTTTCGTAGCATATACTAATTATAATACTTAGAGCTCCGAACATATGTAAATATGTAAAAAATAATTTTTGGAATACTGATTTGCTGCCAATGCTGGCCTCTAGTAATATGCAACGAAGTTAAGTATATACATACATATTTATGTGAAATGAATTGAAAACATCTTCAAAGTCAAATCATTCCAATCTAATAGGCAAAGTCTCTTGGTCACAATGCTCCAAACTAATTCATTATATCACTAATTAAACGAAATGCTTCTGAGAACTTATCTACATACACGCATATATGTACATATGTACACTAATGCGTAAGTAACACTTAGGGCCGTTTTCTGAAGTAACCTTTAAGTTTAAAGCCCACTTTATATTTAAAGGTTGGACTAAAAAAAGCTATGTCTAAAGTTAAGCATTTCTATTATCGGTTTATGACGTATGTATGTTTCTTGGTTGTAAACCAATTTAAAACGGTTAATAAAATGCTTTACTTTAAACACCATCATAAATTTTAATGCAACCTTTAAAAAAAAGTGAGCTGCAAAGTTACAGGTTACTTGAGAAAACGGCCCTTAGTAGTTCATTATAGCTGTGCGTATTTGTACTGCACATATTTAGTTATTTGTGTTTTTAATTGAATAACTTATCTAATTAATAACCAATAAATACATACCCATGTGTATCTGTGCATTCTCTTTATATGTAAATACGACAATTTATCATGCAACTACCGTTTACAGTGCACCAGGGCGTATGATTAATTTATATTACCAGCGTCCATTGGTGTCAGTTTACGTATACGCCATGGTGAGCTAGAAAACAGAAAACACTGCAAAGTATGCAGATACGAATGTATGTAGTTTCTAGTTGCAAACAACAAATGTTGTCAACAAAAAATATAACCACATACATACA
>NW_023458565.1:2668148-2677563 GCF_013731165.1 Rhagoletis pomonella | reverse complement strand
CCGGAAGATGACTACTCATTTGGTGACTTGCGCTCGGAAAGTTCACCTGCGCCAACAGATAAACGTAATACCTCCACGGAAACTCCACCGGAAGAGGGAGCCAGTGCCATTGAGAAACTTAGCGCTGAAGATCGTGAACGCATGTTGAAAATATTGAACTTGATAAAAGAAGAGAAAATGAATACGCCCGAAGGTTATAATCCAGATCCTTTAGCTCGTTTGTGTGAGACATGCCGTGTAGCTTCCATTTCGCGTTTACATTGGCGATGCAACACTTGTTATATATACTTAAATCAATGCTGCGATTGCATTGTGAGTCAGTTGTTGTCACAAAATTTTGAGCATCTGCCACACGATGTAGTTACGGAGACTGATTCGTGACAGGCACACTGGAATCCAAAAGCTGTTAACAATATAATTTAATTTTGAGTACTGAACAGCCAAAAGTGTCTAAAACTATTTTATAGCTCAAAATGTTTAGTATAACATACTCATGTAATGCCATAAAGTCTCTTCGACGAACTCTGCAGTAGTATACCGTTTTTGGTGAGAATTCTAATACTGAAACAAGAATAACAGATCAAAGTGCTTTCAACTTTTTATAACTAAATTCATTGTCTTTTATTATTATTATGTAACGTATGCACATATGTGCTAAAAAGTAAGTCGTAGAGATGCGCTCATAAAGAAATTTAAAAACCATCACGCAAAAAAAAAAATCATAATATTTTTAAAATTTGCTGTGTTCAACGTAGCTGCTTAAGGGATAAGTCTGGAATTTACATAGCCCTTAAATATAACATTGATCGAATCGGATAAATGTACGTACGTTCGATTATAACTTTTCCGTTATAAATGGTAGATCCAGTATGGATAGCCCAATCAAGGATTTTTAAAATCTGACACCAGATTTAGGTTGAGCAATCATGGAAACCCAGAAATGTTTACATAAGCAGGACAATTCGAATTTTTAAAATCCGACACCAGATTGTATTCCTGCTTAAAAAAGTATCATTTCATTTCATTTATTTGGTTTTGTCAATTTTATTATTTGTCGGTTCGTGAGTGTGGTGAATTGCATCTATTCTACAACATATTAGTGGTATTCTTCAAATTGGGCAAGTGGCCTGGCAGTCTGGCAAAAGAACAGGTGGGCTCAAGCAACGACTGTTGACAACACTCACTTGCCACTTGCTCACTTTGGTGAATACCAATATTGAATTTCAAAAATCGCTCGCTGATTTTAAAAGAGCAAAAGTGTACGAACATTTTCAGCCCTTAAATGTAGCTCTGTTCCAGTTGACATGGAACGTGCCATATACATCTAGATATACAGTGGTCGAAAAAATTATAGCCCTACCACATTTTGACAAATTTTAACATAATATTTTTGCTCTATATTTTTTTTTATAAAAAAAATAATAACCAAAATTAAATAACAATAAAAATAATGTGTCAAAACTTGTCAAGATGTGGTGCGGCTATAATTTTTTCTACCACTGTATTCTTTTTATTTTTAACCGACTTCACAAAAAGGAGAAAGGTTATCAATTCGTCGGAATATTTTATTTTTTATTTCTTTTTTATGTATATTACCGCATAACTTCGGACCACGTTAACCGATTTTTATAAATCTTTTTTTTAAAGGAATGGTGTTACCTCACAGGTAGTCCCATATTAATTTGGTTTAAATCCGATTATCGGATCATGAAGAATATAACGATAATCTTAAATTTTTATGAGAATTGAAGTCGGGTTTTGTTTTTTTTTTGCTTAAAAATTACTTGCTTTATAATTTTTTTCAAATTTTTCTCAAGACTTAGAACTAGAGGACTTTATTCAATTTGACCCTTCGAAGAAAAACGATCAAGTCTCTGATAAAGTCTGGATTTGACACATTGAAGAATTCCTTAAAAATACTGAATTTATTAAAATTAAAAAGCTTGTTTGTATCTCCGGCAGCCGAAAATTTTGGACGCTCAAAAATTAGATGATCGGACGTTTCCTTTAGCTCACGGAATTACGAGTTATACAGATTTCTTAGTTGCTCATTACTAAAGTTGCTTTTGGAACCGCCGAGGTTTGACATCTCCACTGTAACAACTTTATGCTTAGAATTATTTATAAATGATTGCTAGATTTGCCAGTTGTACCTTGAGAAAGATTTTCTCTCAGTTTAGCGTTCGATACCCTCTGTTTGCCCAGCTCCTTACAAAGTAAGCTGCTCTGCTCTTAGCGGAGGGAGTTGTCCAGCTAGTATAAATCTTGTGTGCACTAGGATGTTCGGTGGAAGGCCCTGACACCTCCTAAGTGTGTCATTGAGAATGGTCTGAATTTTCTTATTCTACCCCTGAGGTTCATCCGCATACGTGGTGTTCGATATTGAGATTAATGGCAATTTTGGGTTCCAAGCCACCTTTAATCGTTGTGAGTTTCACAATCAAGTTTTGCTTTTTGATGCTATATTTATTACCCTCTTCACATGTTCCGCTATAGTTGATTTGACACTGATTACCCTGCCCAGCCATTTAATTGACCTGACTTGTTCAATTTGTTTATCCTCCCATTTTAACAAAAAATGTTTTCTGGCTGGTGCTGTTCATGACTAAAAACTGAATTTTTTCTACATTAATGATTAGACTTAAAGCTTTTAACCCAACCGGAAAGTTGTTGTTGTTGTTGATGAAGCTCCGTCTCGTCAATGTCCGATGGTTGAGCGCCTAGAACGGCATTCACAGGGGTGGAGTCTACATAATTCGAGGCTGACTCCCTGTGAATGCTGTTCAGGGCCTGTCGATAAGCTGAAGGGTCCAGAGGTTGTTTAATGAACCTCTGGACTTCTTCCGTCAGTTCGTAGAGATGCCTCCTGACGTGCCTGGGCGAAGGCTCTTCTGCAAACAGTTGCCCATTTGGGTGACTACGTCTATGGCTTCCAACAAGGAACTGCTTGCAGAGCATTGTATTGTGCTCCTTGACCGGGAGCAATTTCGCCTCGTCGTGTAGGTGGTGTTCAGGCACATCAGAAGGCATCTAGTGGGTGTCCGTGGTGCGGTGTTTTGCTTCATCCACTGCCGGCCTATTGCCTTGTATGTTGCCAGCAACGTTTCTTTTTCTTTGCCCCAAGTACTGCCGGCTAGCGACTTGAGGACCTTGTTGTGGCTCTGTACTTCGTTGACAATAGCGGTTGCGTGCACAGAGAAGGAGAGCAGACTGTCGAAGGTAACTCCGAGTATTTTGGGGTTATTCATCGTCGGAATTGGTGTATCATCGACGTGAATTCCCAGCAGTAGCCTGACCTCCTTCGTCCAGGTGGTTAACAAGGTCGCAGAGGATTTCTTAGGGGAGAGGGTTAGGCTCCTTGCAGTGAAGAAGCGAGAAAGCTCGGACAGATACCCGTTTGCTTTCGAACACAAGTCATCAATCCCATGCCTAGTCGCTATGATCGAGTAATCGTCGGCGTAAGAGACAATCGAGACTGCCTCTGGTGGTTGAGGGAGCTTTGAAATATAAAAGTTAAACAGTAGCGGGGAGAGGACACCACCCTGTGGAACCCCCTGTTTTATTTTTCTCAGTTTGCTCGATTTGTCTCTTAAACATTACCGACGAGTGTCGACCACTCAGATAATTCGCCGACCACCGTTTCAGCCCCTGTGGGAGAGAGGAAGCCTCTATATCTTCTAGTAGCGTGGAGTGGCTGACGGTGTCAAACGCCTTTGACAGGTCTAACGCTACTAGAATAGTTCTCTTACAGCTTCGGCTAAAATAGCTCGCGCGTCGCTCCGGGTCCGACAGCGTATGATCGCCGAAAGAAATTTCGACCCTGTCGTCGTGCTACGTCGGATTGGACAGCAACCTCACGGTTGACCAAAGCTTACTCACACAAGAGGTGAAGTTGCAAGTGTTCAGATGCTCTTACCACTTTTTCCGCTTATGTACGTTCACAAGCTGCCGAATCTCCGCGTTGAGATCCCTAATACGGGGATTTCCGGGATCGGCCTGACGAAGGCTGTTACGCTCATCGCCTAGAACAGCCGCTTCAGCAGGCAAGTTTGGACGGGGGTCCGTAATGCATCCTGCCGGTATGAAGCGAGCTGCAGCAGCGGAACTTACGTTCACCAAGGTGGACGTCGGTTGGTGTGGGGAGCGCAGCGAAGGTGCTCTCAGTAAATTCCGCGAAGCCTTTCCAATCAGCTTTAGAAAAGTTGATATAGGTCCGGTGTTCCGCGGAAGCGAAGTCGGTTGGTTTATCGATCGATATGACTATGGGCAGATGCTCTGATGCCAAAGTCAACATAGGTCGCCATGATACGCTGTATATCAGACCAGCGCTGACTATTGTTATGTGACTATTGTAATCCTTGTGGGTGCGTCGTCGTTCATTGTGCAGAATGTCGAATCGTCTATCTGCTCAACCAAGTCTGTTCCCCTACGATCGTTTGACTGGCTTGAGTGCCAAAGATCGTGGTGCGCATTAAAGTCACCTACTACGATACGGTTTTCACCTCTGAGGAGCGCACCTATATCAGGGTGAATTTCTGCCGAGCAGCAAGTGACAGGGGGTATGTATACGTTAAATATTTCGAGCTCAACATCGCCGGACCGGATAGTAAAGCCCTGACATTCTATGTAGGGTGGTATCCCTGCGTTCCATGTTTGCTTCAATAAGACGATAGTGCACGGTGTGGTGCGTGATGAACGCTAAGCCACCACCATTATCTCGCTCGCGATCTCAACGGTGCACGTTGTACCCGGCACGTTGTACCCGGCACAATTCAATACCATGTCTTCCCATGAAGACGGTTATCTCCTCGATCTTGCTCTGAAGCCCGTTACAGTCAAATTGAAGGAGCTTCATGTGGTTCGGGAGACGTGTAGTTATGCGGGGTGTGAGGGATGAGTGTGGCCTTGCCGCCATTGGCTGTGTGCGCTGCTGTGG
The DNA here is from genome assembly GCF_013731165.1 of Rhagoletis pomonella. NCBI lineage: Eukaryota > Metazoa > Arthropoda > Insecta > Diptera > Tephritidae > Rhagoletis > Rhagoletis pomonella. Next base: position 2,672,627 of record NW_023458565.1, on the reverse strand, counting down.
AGGCCGCCATGTGGTGGTAGTGGGCGGCGTCGCAGTTGGGTTATGCGACCGAGCGGCGCAACACGGGCCCCCGAAGCTCCTCGTCCAATCTCGCGTGGTGCGCAGACCTGAACATGCCCTAAAGCGGCACCAGCCAAGACAGGTGTTGCACTTGACTGATGTCACGTTACGGAATATCCTGGTCTGACATACCGTGCAGGAGGATCCAGGAGTTGTTGGCGGCGGCGTGTGGGTGGTGGTGCAGTTGTGTCTGTTATGTGGTCTGTCGTGGTTGTGCTGTGGTCTATTGTGTTGTGGTGTTGTGGTGCTGTGGTGTTTGTGTTGAGCTGCTCCGGTGGACTGGGGTTAGAAGTGGAGGCTGCTCTGTTTGAGCAGCAGGGGGCCACAAATGATGTGGTCCACTGCCGATGGGTCCGTAGTCCTGAGTAGACTCTGAGGTGACTCCACCCGTCGCAAGCATTGTACTTGACTGAGGTGGAGTTGTGGTGTAGTCGTCTCTTGCATACACAGCAGGTGTAGGCTTCTGGCCCTAGGTTTGACTCGATGCCAGCCCTGAGCAGAAGAATGCGTAGCAAATCTAGCCCTATGCACGAACAGCTTCTGAGATACTTCGCCGACTTAAACGGGTCGGGTAAAATCCGAGTCATTCCGGTACGTAGAACCGGCTGTCGTGGGAATGCCAACCGAAAAGTCTTTCCGATTGCTAACACTTCTAACGCTTCACTCTCAATTTTCCCACAGCACATGAAGGAAAAATCATCTGCATACTGGTAAACCGTGGTATTTTCTCCCTGTAACCTATGTAACTTAGCAGTGTATAAATTAAAAAGGATTGGGGAAAGGCAACTACCTGGAGGCAACCCATTTTCCGCCAGAACTTTGCTCTCACCTAAAACCAACCAATTTTTTGAGAAAAAATTTACAATCCACTTTACTATTTTAACTTAGACTCCCGTAGCCATTCAATTATTTTTTTCCCCTTCTTTTTTAACCTACTGGACGAGTATAGAGACTCGTTTATGCACATTGATGCAGATTTTACTTTTCGGTACGCAAAGCTACTTTCAGGGAATATTTTTTATTTTCATCCCATGCCATCAACCTCTCTTTGATCATCACGTTTAGACTTTTTGCCATAATTGACAGGTGCGATATTGGTCTAATATTTTTCAGATTGCTTAGTTCCTTGTCCGGCTTATGGATTGCAACAATCTTAACAACTCTCCAGCCTTCAGGGATCGTGTTTTCATTAAAAATCTTCACTTCCCGTAACAAGTAATAGCTTTAATTCAAAAGGAAGTTTGTTAAGCATTTTTTCTTATTCCAGAGGCATGCAATTAAGTCCTCAATAGTGAACTTGAAGCAATGCGTTTCAAAATTACAATATAGTCAATTTCCTTACCTGTCGTGTCGTTACATATTAGGGGTATTCTCTGAGTCCTGCAAAGCCCTTGCACGGTGCACGGTTTGCAAAGCCTACCCATACGAAAACCGGTTTTTACCGTGCAATCTGTGCAACGTGCAAGAGCTTTCCAAGACTCAGAGAATAATCCTATTAGGTTGTGAGGCTGTGTGCCAATCGGTAACTTTTTTTCTCGTGGTGGGACGGGGTGCTGGCTTTATGGTATTAGCGCACGAAAATTTGCTGCGTTACCTAAGTCCAATGCCCGGTTGCAACAATAATTTTTAAATTTATCAGCCTGCTAATTACACAATTTTAGTTTTTTTTTACATTTTCGGGCTGGTTTCGGGAAAATGAGCGTAAGTTCGGAACGCTCTCAAAAAGTGCATGAACTGCCCAAAACCACGGGAACACAAAAAACCCATTTTCGTGCCCGAAACTAAACGTAATATCGCAAAAAATTATATATTTAAGATATAGGCAGCAGCGACCACAATGACGTTAAATTAATAGTTCACTTGATATTTATTCACTTATCAATCAAAGAACAACAGCTGAATATGCACATATTTATTGGTTAAAATTTGAATATTTAAAATTCTTCCTCTTCTTCTGTCGTCAAACCTTAAGCTTATACATACATGACATTTTTAAGCAGCATACCACTAAAGAGGGTGGAGGTGTAGGGGAAAACTGCATATATTCCTCCAATTCTGTAAAATCTTCAATTAGCTCGTTAGGATTATCCTTCATTCTTTTGCTCAGTTCCGTACACTTTGCCTACCTTTTATTTTAAAACTTCCCGACTTTGTCGATCATAGCAGGCATTAGGTCTAGACTCTAAGAGCTTTGTTAGCCATGAAAGGCAAGCCCGACGAGGCCGAAGCGTCCGCCATATTATTAAAATTTACCGCTAACCACTAGCCTGCGAAAAATTCGGCTTCCACATTTGCCAAGAAAATTAATGTTATGACACCTATAAACAGGTGGCAATTAGTGTTTGAAATGAATGAGAGTTGTCTCGTAAGGAATCTGTTAAATGAGCTTTGCGTGTAAGCGGTTTCCCAACAAACAGCATTACATATGTAGAAGTCTATTGGTTTTAGATTTTTAAGAATAGGTTGCCACCTGTTTGAAAATTGTATTACAATTTAATTGACAAGGTAAACTAAATAATGCAATATGGTTATCAAACTTAAGACGTTTAGGAATGTTTAGTGCCGAACAACTTTTGAAGAGGGCTGCCACCTGTTTGAACAATTTTAATCAGTTAAATGGACAAAATAAATGAAATATTACAATACGGGTATCAAACTAAAGAAGTTTAAGAAAGTTGACTGTGGAAAATATTTTTGAAACGGGTTGCCACCAATACTGTTACTGAATACTGTTAAATTGATAAGATACGCTAAATACTACAATATGGGTATCAAATGACAGTATTTGAGGGGTTCGCCATTGCCTGCCGAGGAACGACCGCTGTTAAGAAAAAACCTTTTTTCTATATTTTTTTGCGATGTTGCTTTGACCAGGGCTTGAACCCAGGCGTTGCGGAGTGAAAGCGCGCACTGCTTACCACTACAATAAAATTTTACTCTTCATAAAATTAAATATACTAGTGTTCGCCCAGCGGTTGAAATTCAACCGATAAAATTAAGGATAGTTTATGTAAGTTGAATGAGCTAAAATAACATTAGTTGGAATGGGTTAAGTGGAGGGGAGTTTAGCTTAGTACTTGGTATAACATAACATAACCATAACATAAGAATAAATAACATAACATATGAAGCATAACACACCACAATATAACATCGCACACTCTTCAGTTGTATTTCCTTTTTATCGCTTTTTTCACCTCTATCTAAATCTTATTTATTTTGGTTCATTTTATGCCAAATGATGTTGCCTTTGATGCCACATCAAGTGATATCATGTCATGTGGTGAAATTGGGTGTGGTGAGCAGCGGTGTGGTGGAATTGGGTGTAGGAGTTACGGTGTGGTGGATTCCGGTGTGGTGAGTTAAGTTATGGTGAGAAAGTTGAGGTGTGGTGAATTAAGGTGTGGTGAATTTTGGTGTGGTGAGTTGAGGTGACTTAAGGTGTGGTGAGAAAGTTGAGGTGTGGTGAATTAAGGGTGGTGGATTTAGGTGTGGTGGATTTAGGTGCGGGGGTTAAGGTGTGGCGAGTTGAGGTGTGGTGAATTTAGGTGTGGGGAGTTAAAGTGTGGTGAATTAATGTGTGGTGAGCTCAGGTGGAGTAAGTTTTTAAGTTAAGATGAGTTAAAGTTAAGGGGTTATGATTTTTATCCTTATCTTCATCTTCATCTTCATCTTCATCTTCATCTTCATCTTCATCTTCATCTTCATCTTCATCTTCATATCCACCTTCGTTTGTATTTAGGTTTCTGTACTTTTATTCTAATCTTTGCCTTTATCCCTTTCTTCTTCTACATTTTCAACTTTACCTTCTTCCTTGCATGAATCTTAATCTTCGTAAATCTGATTTCTAAACTGCTGCTTAGCAGATTTCTTTAATTCAGTATCAATATTAAAGCAATGTCATTGATGCCACATAAAGTGATATCATGTCATGTGGGGAAATTGGGTGTGGTGGTTTGCGATGTGGTGGAATTGGGTGTGGGAGTTACGGCGCTGTGAATTCAGGTGTGGTGGGCTTAAGAGGTGCGGTGAGTTTAGGTGTGGTGAATTTAGCTGTGGTGAGTTTAGGTGTGGTGAATTTAGGTGTGGGGAGTTAAGATGTGGTGAGTTGAGGTGTGGTGAGTTAAGGTGTGGTGAGAAAGTTGAGGTGTGGTGAATTACGGTGTGGTGGATTTGGGTGTGGGGGGTTAACGTGTGGTGAGTTGAGGTGTGGTGAGTTGAGGTGTGGTGAATTAAGGTGTGGTGAATTTAGGTGTGTGGAGTTAAGGTGTGGTGAGTTGAGGTGTGGTGAGTTAAGGTGTGGTGAGAGAGTTGAAGTGTGGTGAATTACGGTTTGGGGGTTAAGTTGTGGTGTGTTTCATCTTCATCTTCGTCTTCATCTTCATCTTCATCTTCATCTTCATCTTCATCTTCATCTTC